>NC_060159.1:22665656-22787751 GCF_021292245.1 Micropterus dolomieu | reverse complement strand
GAGGCAGGTGTATTTGATGTAGATAATTGGTTGGGATTGGGGCTGTGTCTTAAAGAAAGACTAACTGGCTTGTAGGAGCCAGAATACTTGCTGTTTGGTAGGGGGTCATATACTTGTTTTTCCTCATCAGATGGTTATCAATTTTTATAAATTCATATGATGTGATTTTCTGGAATTTTCTTTGGGATTCTGTCTTTCACTGTTAGAATGTACATATGATTAAAATTATAGATCGTTGCATTCTTTGTAAGTGGGCAAACCTGCAAAATCAGCAAGGGGTCAAATACTTTTTTCCCCCACTGTATCTTAGCTCAGCACAAAGACTGAAAACAAGGGGAAATAGTTAGCCTGGCTCTGTCCAAAGGTAACAAAATTTGCCACCTTAATTAACATTTAATCTATACAAAGCAACAACTTGTTTTTTTTACAGGGAGCTATGTGCTGGACTATTTCTTGGCCAGGACCATTTACTAGGCACATAAACCTCTGTAAAACAGAGTTTTTACAATTAGAATATTGTATTATTCAATAGTGGGATCTTGTAATCTTTGGACAGAGACAGACTAGCTGTCTCCCTGTTTCCAGTCTTTGTGCCAAGCTAAAAAAAAAACAACAACAAAAAAAAAAAAAACACTACTTCACGTAGACAAAGATGAGAGTCAGACTATTCATTTGACTACAGTCAAACCTTTTACGGCTTTATAGTGAAACAAGTATGTAAGAAATTAAATATTATACAGACATGTTTTGACATACTGTATGTTTAAAACTGTTTACAGAACAGTCTAGTATTGTACCTTTGCGTTTCCTCACTTTAATAGGAAAGAGCTTTCTCCCATTGGTGTAGATGAGGAGTTTCCCCAGGACACACAGCGAATGCACAAAAAAAGCATATTCAAGCTCTTTTCCTGTATAGACACTCCTTTGGGCTGAACCTGAAACATTAATAGAAGATACAAATTTTAAGCTTGAACTGTGTAGACATTTGCTGTAATCACATTTCCGGTTTCCACAAGGTATAAATACTGCTAAGAAAAATAAAGCTAAGGTAAAATAAATGTATTTTTCTAACCAATGGTTAACTCATCGTATAAAACTTCAAGTGTTACAAAACTAAAATCAAAGGGGTTAATTTTGTAGAATCAGTTTGCATGGCCAAAAGACCATCCACAAGAAAAAGCTAAAAGATCAATGAGTATTTGTAAAGCTTTTTTGCCTGATGAAGGTCTAGTACTGAAATGTTTCAAGCTCATAATAAGTTCCACAATGTGCGGGAATTTTTTGCAACTATTTGTAAAAATAGCAAATTTTTAAAAATGTACTTTGCAATATTCTATTATGCTAAATGCAATTCATAAAATCAAGAAGAATGCTCTTTTTGCGAGGATGTGGTGGAGAGACACTTTAAAGCTTCATATCTAAAAGCTTCTGTAATAGAATGGAGATTGACAAATGAAAAAAAAGGTCTGAGGCAACCTTGCAGTGCCTCTTGGGTACAGAAAATCAAAAAGAAGCACAGCTCAGAAAAACTCTTCTTCTTTTATGAGGAGTGTATCAGTGACAGGGAGCCGGCGTATCTCCACTCATCCAAGGCAAGGTCAAAATGTTCAGTCTTGAGGAGCCAGCTGGCTTACAGGTGATAACACACTGACAACAACATTCCCTTACGCCCAATCCCCCACTGTATTTACTCTCATTTATTGATATTTCACACTTAAATGTGCAACTGAATGTGCAGCATTTTACCATCTAATCTAAATCTATCTATCTATCTATCTATCTACACACGTTCATTTTGCAAGTTGAGATTAAATGCTGTAAACAAACAAAATGTTGAAACAGTAGAGGGGTTGAGAAATGTGGCCTTAATTTTGAGAAATACAAACAAAAAGTGGCAGCGTATGACATTGAGGAACAGATAAAAACAATAACAAGGGAGATGGAAGGTGTTAGACTAAATTCAATGATGAGATGGAGATTTACGTTGTTATCCTTAATATTTTAGATCAGTAGAAACTGAAATGTTCAATGTGTAATATTTAGGAGAATCTATTGACAGAAATGAAATATATATACATAACGTATATAATGTTTTCAGTGGTGTATAAAGACCCCGCCTAATGAACCATATGTTTTTATTAACTTAGAATGAGCCATTTCTATCTACATACACCGCGGGTCCTCTTACATGGAAGTCGCCATGTTTCTACAGTAGCCCAAACAGGCAAATTGCTTTACAGTGTGTGTTTTGTCACTACGTTAAATATGTATGATGAAGACGAAGAAATCGTCTGGTTTATCAGAAGTAAGAAGCAAAGTGAAATTTGGACAAACACAGGACCACACGTATTATTTAGCACAAGAGCCAACAGAGCATGTCAGCCGCTGTAGCTTCTCCTCAGCGCTTGGAAAGGGAGGGGGTAGCGGTTGCAGTTGGTTGCAATTCGCAACCCTCACCCCTAGATGCCACTAAAACGTACACACTGAACCTTTAAATAAGTCTTGCGCATGCCTGCCATATTATCCCCTAAATTATATTTGTCTATTTTTTTGGTAATAGTGGCTTTTAGCTTCAGCTTAATCATTAATTTACTCACATCTTTCACTGCTTATTCATTTTTCAACCTTCTATCATACTTTTCTCTCCATTCCTTTCAACAGTTTTTCTGCATACTTTATCTTTTGTTTCTCTTTCTTTCTACTGTTTTTCTCTGCACTCGTCTGTTTTAATGACAGCAGGAACAGCGTGTGAGCATTTAGGAAACTGAATAAATGATGACTGCCAAGTCTAGGTGCAAATGCATTTAACACCCACAGGCTTCAAATGGAGCATTACTTTCTCATTAGGCTTTCACAGAACTTCAGTCTGAGTGTATTATTTTTTGGTTTGTTTCACAGCACACATTAAATCATCATTACTGCAAACGTGCTGATGTTTACCACACGGAGTGAGACTCAGGGTGAAGATTGGTATTCAGATATGCCTGAGAGAGTACATAAACCTGTTTAAGAAATCATGAGTTTGGACCATTTTACTTACCAGTGGTCTGCGGCTCCGCTGACTGGGGATCAGTAGTCTCATTTGCAAAACGTTCACATGATTCACTGTAATGTATACACTGCTGAAGGGCTGCTACAATCTGACAAAATTAAAAGATTAAAACAATGCATGCTATTATGGTTGCTGCAAACACGTGATTGGCTGGAAGTAATGACAACTGCTAATCTCCTGTTCCAAATTTGGATGCTGCTATGAACAAGCCAAAAACAGGTTTACTTTAGAGTTTGTTGAGAATGTCAAACTCTCTTATCGAACCTCTTATTCAAGAGTTTTAAGACTAGAACCATTCGTTTGAATCTAAATCCAAGCACCTCAGGGAATTTCAATTCAATGCAATGCAAGAGTATTTAGAGTGTTTTGAAAGCGTTATTGACATTTACGTCAGAGAAAGTTTCAAGGGGTCAGTTCACAGTAATCCTCTCTAAAGTCAGAGTAAGAGTTGAGAGGGAGGTTTAGGATTAAACAATCAATTTTTAAATGTCAAAGTGACGCTCAACACTTGTGCCCCTCTCAAAGACTCCTACATTGTCTTGCACTGTTTGGCTTTGTGAATTACACATATCCCAAAAATACACAGGCACAAATAAGAATTTCACTGTAGGCGTCAGTCAAAGGCCCATGGATGAAACCAGAAAAATGCAGAAAGTAAAAACAGATAGATCCACAACAGCCCCAAAGAGGAACTGAATTTGTCCTTTTGCAGTTGTACAGGTCAGCAAGCATAACAGAGTTTGTTTTAGATTCCTAACATTCCCTTCTTAAGTTTCTTCATTCTTGAATGCACTCAACAGCGCAGTGGTTTTGGGTGCCTAAATGAGATGTGGGTGTGAATGCTTGTTTGGTTGGTTGTTTCTCTGTGGTACCAGACTTCTCATTACAAAGGAGTTAGTGAGTTTAGGGATATTAAATGTTGAGTGAATCACTCACCAGAGACTTGTATTTTCTCTCCAAGAGTCTCAGAACCACAGTCCTACTGTAGTATCCATGCTGAAAGGCAGAGTTAGACAGATCAGGATAGAATAGAATATATATAAAAGAATGAGATAAAGACACTATTAAACAACACACGAACAGGATAGTGTATACAAAAATGCACTCTGCACAACTACGAAAACACCTGTTCATTTGCAATACACACCATCCACTTTTTAAACCAGGTAGCTTTAATATCCAGTAAGGCCAGTAGGTGAATGGATTCCAGAGCTTTCTCTGTCCCTGGTGAGGCTGATCCATGTTCATGATGGAAGGACAACAGGGAGAACGTGCTCTCAATAACTTCCTCCATGTATCTTAAGAAGGGTAGAAAGAAGACAAAAACAAATGTACTGAAAGTAAACCATTATTCTATAGACAAGAAAAGTAAAGTACATTTGCACTGGGTTGAAGCAGTTAGGAAACCATTACAGTATACTGTACATTTAAGTAAATACTGACATTTAGCATTATTATTTTGCATCACATATAGTCATAATTCTCAGTGGCATCTGAGATAGTGAGCGTTGGATGTGGGGACCTGCCAGCCCTGACTTCATATTTCGGCTAAAACTTACTTCTCAGGATGACGAATCCAAAAGGTTGTCACCTCCTTTTGAAAGTCATTCATCAATCGAATCTGAGGTAAGACAGAGAGAGAAAGCTTTAATGTTTCTGCATGATGATATACTTCAAATACTGTAATATAAAAGGTAAAGATACTGTACCTGTTTGAGAAGACGACTGATTTCAGGTCTGTTTATGTCGATGGTAGCTGAGCTACTTGGAAAGCTTAGCTTGTGAGACAGAAAGCTTGACTCCACACTTTTAGCTGCACAGCAAAAGACAAAATACACTTATTACAGATAATGCATTACATGCATGATTCTCTCTCTCTCCCCCTCTCTCTCTCTCTCTCTCTCTCTCTCTCTCTCTCTGATAATTTTAAATTGAACAAATCACAATGTCATTAACATTATAAATAAATACATCTGCCCCAATGAAAACGGTCCACATTGAGGCATGTGAATTATTTATTTACTATAAATACACTGCTCAAATAAAATAAGGGAACACTTAATCATCATAGTATAACATCAAGTCAATTAAACTTCAGGGATATCAACCTGTCCAGTAAGGAAGCATAAGCGATTACAAATCATTGTGACCTGTTTTTGGTGCAAATGAAAGTGACAATACGTGCACTGGAGAGGCAACCGCAAGCACGGAGAAGGTTTTGCAGGTGATGGGCACAGACAATTGCTCACACAAGTTGGATTAGCCTGTTATTTCAGTTTCTTTACTTTGATTTTCTGTGTGATTTTGAATCCAGTCCTCAATTGGTTGGTGATTTGGTTTCCACTGACCGCTGTTATATTGGTCTCAACTATTAATACAATTTACAGTAAAGATTTGAACCATCTCGTTCATTGAGATCTGATGTGTGATTTAAGTGTTCTCTTCATTTGTTTGAGCAGTACAATTCCAGTGAGATCTGTGGATTCACCGTATTCACTGTATTGCAGGGGAAGAGACCATAATACTAGCAAATAGCAGCAGGAGAAATGTCATATTATTTGAGTTTGAAGGCTCATCTAAAGAGGTGGGTTTTGATAAATGATTTGAAAGTGTCAAGGTCGCTACATTCACAGATATGTATAAGTATATGTATAGGTAAGAGATTCCGGATAACGTTAGTGGGGAAAACATTTTTTTCTTCAAATGGAATGATAAATTAAGAAGATTGAACCCTTTAAAATGTAATTTTCCTCTTGATAAAAATACATTTCCATTGTTCAGTTCAAACATGAAAGTGCTGCACATGGACTCAAACCAGTCAGAATGTCCTACCCAAGCTGGTGTAGATCTCTCGTGTCACATTCAGTGGAGAGGAGGAGAAGCTTTTAGCAAAGAACTGCAGTACGTTATCCTGATGGAGTTGAGGGGATAAGGCATAAGTTATCAGCACATTCTCACACGTACATACATAATCAATCAATGACACCTAAATGTTAAATTATAAGAAGATATAATGGAAATTAAACGAGATTATCACAAAAAAAGATCTGCAGCCTGTACTGAGGAAGTGGCCTGCATATTTGCTCCCAATTAGCTCTCATTCATTGGTGTTATCTTGTCTTCTCCTCAAAAGAAGAATGTGTGGCAGGACTGCCTGTACGATAATGCGTTTGTTATAATCAATTATAAAGCCTGAAATTATCCCCCCCCCCCAAAAAAAAATAAAAAATCACATAATTATTATTGATTCATTTGTGAATTAATTAAGGGTGAATTTGTAGAGCTGAGCTAAGTAGATGAGGCTTCTCAGGACTCACGGTGAGGTCAGGATCGTTCAGAGCAGCACAGAGGTTCCTGCGTAGGCCGCTCCAGCTCTCACAGTTCAACACATCAGACGGAGGGGCACAGCAGAGGGCCTGAAGAGCCTCCCAACGCACCTACATACATACAGAGTTACATCACATCTCCTGGACTAGACTGTTCATCGGGTTCAATCCCCTACTGTGACCCATCAACCATTGTGTCCCTGAGCAAGACACTTAACCCCTAGTTGCTCCAGAGGCGTGCGACCTCTGACACGTATAGCAATTGTAAGTTGCTTTGGATAAAAGCGTCAGCTAAATGAATAAATGTAACATTTATGGCAGTGATTCCCACATTGTGTGATTTGTAGCTCCTTTAAGCAAATGTTTAAGCCTCATTTATTCATCTCTAGTTGCACATGTGTACTTAACCTGGTACAAAATGGCAAAAACCATGGACAAAATTGACAAAGCTGCACAGGTAAGTTGAAATAACAACTCTTAAATAAACATATTTGTTGGATCTCTGTGATATTTTCTATTAAGCCAGTGTCTACTGGTAATAACTTGTTTAAACAAAGTAATTTTTTTCCAGGCCTGAAGAGGTAAATAATCTTGAAATTCTGTGGAAAATGAGACAGAAGATTTTATGTGACATTGCTTTTGGTTCCTATCCTGTTGATCATCTGACAACCCCCTCAGATGTTGGTAAGGTGGAAACCACTGATCTGTGGCACAGTGCTACACATGACTCTCCAGCATACTGACTATGCAACAGCAATGTACACATCATAATGTCTATGTGTAAAGAAGCCTTTCTACCTCTTTGGGTCTGCTGGAGTCAAGTTTTTCAGCCAAAGCTTGCAGCTGCTCTTGTCTGATGAATGCATAACTCTGGAAAAGGAAATGAAACAAAAATTCTGATTCATCATAAAGCTCTCATTGTCTGATGGTACCACATCTACTGGCGTTGCCCTACATTCAGTCTACCATGGATAGGAACAAACTTCTCCACAGCAACACAACAGCAATTGTGACCAATGTCATTCAGAGATTGGAGCTAAAATACAATCTTGGCACTTTATGAGTCACCTATAATCTAAAAAAAGACAATAAAGTAATTGTAACCATGTATTGCCATCAGAGTGTAACTACTGTATCTCTGACCTGGTTGAAGGAGGAGTCACTGTCCGAGCAGTTGTCAATGTACTGGCTGTTGGACTGACTGTGCTGCTTCTTTCTGTGCATCTCCTCTTTTCTCATCTGGTCCTCCTCAAATTTATTGATTGAAGACTCCACCACCATGATCATGGTGTTTTTCAATGTCTGCATCATCTGCTGGTACCTGTCACAGACAGAAGTACATTAGTGTATTATTATTATTAACTTGTTTTAGAATAATTTAGCTAAACCCTTTCCATAATAGCTTACGTATTTCTATCTGCTCTGTGACTATGTGTATGATTCAGCCGTAATCAAACTGCTTGGTTGTTACTGCAAAGACAATCCTACTTAAATAAAGCATGAAACTCCACACTAACTGCCTATAATTTTAACTTGGGAAGAAAACAGGCAAGAAACATTGTAACTGCCAACAAGATTGTCTTTCCCAAAATCAACAACTGTCCATAAGCTACAGTTAACGTTATATCAGTGACATCTGACTACATTAGCTAGCTTCTTATCTAAGAATAAGAAGCTACACAAACAATATTAAGCTATTTCACACACACTGTATTCAGTGTGTGTGAAAATAATCCCAGAAAACTTGGGAGACAGAAATACTACAGTTTTATACTCTATCAACAGTGGCTCTGTGACATTTGTCTTGACAAGAAAGTGTGAATCTTCACCTTTCTGACATCTCTAAAAAGTAGGAAACAGGTATAGAACACAATCAAACTTCAACAACTGAAACTAAATGGACAACAAATGTAAATGACACTTATGGACAGTATATTACATAAATAGACCCTGGAGGATGTCAGAGGTTTGCACAGTTCACACAGAATGTAATGATTAACTGTGAAATTACTCCACAGGAGGTTATATGAAGAAAACTTAACAAACAAAAACACAGATAATTGTTTGAGCTACACTCACTCAGCCGAGTCTCTGGTCCTTCGGGTGACAGCGTGGATCAAGGTGTCGTGACCTGGGCTTATTGCATGCTGTGCATCTCCTCTGGTCAAGTTCTTTGTCTCTTCTTCCACTACAGTCCCCAATGAACTCTCCACGTACTGACGGAGGTACTTGACAAATTCATAACTGGAAAGAGAGCATTGACAGACTAAAACCTATTGTATAGTATATCTGTTGTATACCTGCCACTTGACAATCAATAAGAGGCCGATAAAAAGTAGTAATGTTATCGTATTGCCTTTTCTAAAATGTGCAAAAAACCCTAAGGTTTAGCCTGAATAGCTGCATATTGCATAGCAGCTATTATAGCAAACAGTCTATTGGTTTAATATGATACTGTGGCTGATATTATCCTACCTACTACAAAATGGTAGCACTAGTACACCACTCCATTTCAGTGGTTGACAAGAACAAATTGAAAACAACATATTTCAAAAGGTGAGCCAATCAGGAATAACTTAATCTGTGATGTCAAGTTAATCTTAGTTATCTTAAGTTTAATTAAAAAAATGCTTGATTTAACAATTTTTAACAGTGCCTTCACAAATGACTATAGTACAAATGCTTACAGAAATACATGTTTGTTTATTCCAAGTATATGAGGCCTATTGCCACAATATTTAAGACTTACTTGTGGAAGTTCTTGTCAGTCTCCTCCAGGTGAAGAAGGATCTCTTCAGCACATTCGGTCGATGGAGCACCAGAGATTCTGTCATTAATGCTTCTCAAAAGCTGCTTGAGCAGCGACTGCAACTCCACCTCATCTTCAGCTGACAGCTGAGACATCTCTACAGCGGGTCCTTAAGACAGGACAGAACAGAGTGGTTAGTTTTCCAGGGTTTAAAATGTGTATGTGTATGGTGGTGAGGGGCCAATTCCCCGTGTAGTGCCACCGAGAGTTTGACAGACAGCTTTAGTTCAGAAGGGAGGAATTTTTTTCCTTTACATCCATAAATAAACACAAAACCAACTAAATAAACTAACAAAATACTGTGCATTTCAAAATTTTGATTGCTTCCCCCTACAAATAGATTGAAGTAAAAAAAAAAAAAAACATCACCCCCAACCAACGATAAAAAGATTGCTGGGGTGCACGTGCATAACCATAGTGTTAAGTCCAGCAAATACAATAAAAAAATAGAATTTACACACCAAAATCTATCAGGACGCTCTATTAGTTTGGTATCAGTTTCTGTGTTCAGCACATGGGTCAAAAATGCACGTTTTGGCTATGCCCTTTTCAGTATTGGTCATTCAATTATCAATCAGTTAAGTGTGATAATTGGCTACCCCTCTGGTAAAATATGTGTCTTTCATAGTGAAAATAAGGTCCACACAGCAGTTTCCACTCAAATATAGAAATAAAGATCTAACAGCAACAATTAACTATGTGCTGTTCACCCAAACTGACTAACGTTATGTGATATTTACGTTTTTAAGTTTAATTGCTCTCCTCTGGTTAGCTTTGCTGCTAAGTACAAGGTGCTAGCTGAAGGCAAAACTGCCCAATTCTAACTGACACCGCAGCTGAGCTAAAAACCTAAAGCCACCCCGCTGCACAAACCAAACAGAACGACGTCGTTTGCAGCACATTTCAAACCTGTCACCTTGTTTTGGGACTTAAAAAAGCTTTTTCATCCAGTTAACGTTAGCATTTTGAGGAGCACTTGCCACCGATTGCTGCGTCTCTATGGAAACGTGCACTTAGCGTAAAGTACGGTGCATTATGGGACTACACGCTGCTGCCTTCAGGAAGAGTCGGAAATATGGTATTCACGAGATACATGATGAGAGGAACAAAAGATTTAACATGACAAAGGAAGTCGAGATGTGAGTGATTTATCAAACGTATCAAAAAATTCCTTAATGACTAGTGTGAATACTTCTATAAAGTATTACTCGCGAGGTTTAAAACTCTTACGGTTTTTCTTATGCGGTATTGAATGCAGCACCCGTGAAGTATGTTGTCACATGACTCAATGTTTTGCTCCTGTTACCGGATGCTGGACCAGGAGACATCTCTCCCTGCTAAGAACGTCTGAAAGCCTGAAATTGATCGTAAATTTACTATGTAGGAGTAGCGACATGTTTTATTCACACGCTTGACTTACTAGTCAACGTTACGTTTTGAAATCACTACGTTAAATCTTCGGAATACGCTTTAGCTACTAAGCTAGCATCAGCATCAACAGTGGTGAATATGGCGGCAGTTGACAGCTTTCAGTTTTTGTACAGAGAAATTTCTCGGTCGTGCAGTGTTTATTTTGAAACCCTGGCCCTGGTCGGTGCTCTTTACACGGCCAGCAGAGCAGTAATCCTGCTGAGAGACTGCTGCACGTTGATCAGGGTGCATTTCCTGCCAAGAATGATCCCAAGTAAGAAGCTGACCCAAAGATTTGGTGACTGGGCTGTTATTTATGGTAAGGATTTAGCAGGTGATCACAGCAGAAACAATGAGAGCGCATCATATCTGTGTGACAAGAGGGGGAGAGGAGAGTATGCATTTATTTTAGTCAACTTTACTTCTTTCAGTGAGATTTGGGCATCACACTAACTTAATTACAAAACTAGGGCCTCTGTCATCTTTAGAGCTTAAACAATTAATCAATCAATCAATCAACAGATCAACCGAAAAAGAATAGGCAGAAATTTTGATAATTGACTAAAAGTTATTAATCAAGCACAAAAATGGCAAACATTCTCTGCTAGTTTCAGCTTCTCAAATTTGACAACTTTATTATTATGATATTTGGGTATTCAAATGTTGGTCATACAAAACAAGAAATCTGAACATGTCTGCTTGGGCTATGAGAAATTGCAAGGAGATTTTTGTACTACACTTAAAGTACTGAAAAATGTCCAGGATGATATTTTCAAATTGCTTCAACCAACAGCCCAAAAGACATTCATTATACAATTATATAAAACAGAGAAAGCGTATTTTCTTTATATCTGAAAATCTGATTTGTTGAGTGAACCGATCAAAATTGTTAATATTTAATTTCTCAGTAATGAACTAATTATTAGCTTTTTATTCAGTCATAAATTAAACTTTATTTGAGGTTTTAACGCCATAGTGATGCTACTGTGCACTTCCTGGTATAACTTTCATTGATAAATCTTGTTCTCTCTCCTGTCAGGTGCATCAGAGCCTGTGGCCCAAGCCTATGCGGAGGAGTTGGCCAGGCACGGTATCAGTATTATTTTTGTCACTCAGGACCACACCTCTGTTAGAGACATCGCTGCGTCCCTCTCCCAGAGCTACGGAGTGGAAACTGTTGTTGTCCTAGCTGACTTCTCTCTGGACCAGGCAGCCAGTAAGCCCATCAAAGAAGCCATGAGGGGTAAAGATATTGGCTTCCTGGTGAACTGTGTGGGAGTGTCTTTGGCTTACCCTCAGAGCCTGATTGAAATGCCTGAGCAGGGCCTGTTGGATTTGGTGAACAAGAACGTTGCCGTCGCTACTCTGATGACCCGGTTGGTGCTGCCAGGGATGGTGGAGCGTAGCAGAGGAGCTGTGGTCAATATATCATTGGGTGCTTGCTGCAGACCCATGCCTGGAAGAGTGACACTCACCGCCTTCACTGTGAGACAAAACACACGGGATATCTGCCTCTTGTGGATGCACATACGCAAAGATACACATCTGTGCCCTCTACAGCAGATATTATGATTCATATGAAAAGCCCCTTTGTAAATAAATATTCCAAATAATGTCTATTAATGCTATTGCTAGAATCTCCGAGCAGAGTAAACCACTTTTTAAAAGTAAAATCCAACTCACGTTTGAGGGTAATGTGTGGGGCTAACACAAGCAAATCAAACTGCCTCCCTCGCAGGCTGTCATTCAAAACATAATCATATAAACATGTTTTTCTTTCCTGACAATAATCCTCTTTCCCTTTTTTCTCCTGACATTTTAGGGCTACCTGGATAATTTCTCAAGAGCTCTTCACCTTGAGTACAGCAGCAAAGGGATCTTTGTCCAAAGTCTGATTCCTTTTCAGGTAGATTTCCTGATATGACTGTTAAACGAGTAGGGCTGGATACTGGATCCAAATACATTTTGTCTGCCAACTAAAATGTGTCAATCACTAAAAGCTGGCTTCAAAGCTCAGTCATTTCAATTTTGTTTATATAAAGTTCTTTTTGTTAAATGAAACTAAGGGTTTTGCAGAAAAAGATGTTTATATTTCTCAAATGATTGGTTTTGGTGTCATTGCTGATACTCAGGCATTGCATCAGCACTACTTTCCAACCCTATACCCAATACTAATACCCCGCCCTACAGTAATAAGATACTACACACAGCTGCCAGTTTATTAGGTATACTTAGCTAACACCCTGTATCAGAATGGGTTTTCAACACACTATACCTAACCCTAACAAGCATACAACAGCAATACACTGTAACAGTGTTATGTTACTACATTCAGCTGCCAGCTTATTAGTTACACCTAGCATAAACTTATGATGTCTAATACAACAAACAGAATTAAAGTTGTACCGTCATGAAGATTATAATGTTCAGTTTGTTGTTGAAATTGTCTTAGAGTGGTGTTGATTTAACTCTTTGGTCATTTTGGAGGATGTAGTCCGTGGTGCTGACGACCTGTATTACATTATACAGAGAGGTGTTTCAATTATATCCACGTCCATTTGTCCCCTCCATTCATATCAGTGAAGTGGGCTAAATAAATAGCTAAATATGTAGGGGTGGTGATGTAGTAGCGGATAAGGCCCATGCCTTTGGTGTGAGAGACCCGGGTTTGAATCCACTGTGAGACACCAATGTGTCCCTGAGTAAGACACTTAACCCCTACTTGCTCCAGAGGCGTGCGACCTCTGACGTATATAGCAATTAAGTCTTTGGATAAAAGCTAAATGAATAAATGTATAATACTGAATGAATTCAACAACACTCATTTCAAAGAAAACTTCATGAAGGATTTATTTTAAGCTAGGTGTACCTAATAAACTGGCAATAACTGACATAAACTGGAGTGCATTTACCTAATTGTTTAGACTTAACTGTTTACACTTCCAGCCTCTATGTCCTTTTATGTTTTATTGTTTTGTAAAGCTCATAATGTGAAATGTGCGTATTATTGTTAATAGTTAATATGTAAAATCACTTTAAACCCTGAGTATAAATAGCTGCATGTGTGTCAGTGCTTGATATACAGTATGTGTGTATGTTTAACCAGATAGCCTCAAGTGGACGACAGCCATCATCAAGAGATGGCTGGTTTGTACCGAGGCCAGAGGTTTATTCTCGCCACGCCATCTCCACCCTCGGCATCTCTAATAGGACCACCGGCTACTGGCCCCATACACTGCAGGTCGGCACAAAATGGGTCATGATGTCCGTTTGTAATTGGTATACTCTCAGAAAGTTTGTGACAAGATTACATGTTTGTCAAGACTATATTTCTGATACATCTCATGCCTTTATGAAAACAGGATCTAAAACGTAAAAAATACATTTCTGTATGATGATCTTTTTTCTCTCTGTTGTTTTTCTTCGCAGTATGGACTCATGAGATGTATTCCAGAGTGGATGTGGGTTTTCGGATCACGTGTGCTCATCAGTTCAAGTTAGGAGCTCACTTCTCCTCCCTTCACTTAAGACTTAACCTACTTACTAGATCTTCTTGTTACTGAAGTGAATGTAGAGTTTTGATTTCCTCAGCCATTATTAGTTTAAATTTCTTATGATCTGTTGAGGTTTTGTAGTTAAGAGATTTTCCTCTATTGATTTTGTATCAGTTTCTAGGGAAGTTGCAGTTAGATCCTAACTTAACTAAAGAAACCAGACTACATGATGATACATGTCTTAATGGTGAATAGACATGAGGTTGGAAACTGGGTTTGACTTTGAGTTTAGATTGTAAACTTGCTTATGATTATTGGAGCAATAACAAGCTGACATCATTTGGTTTGGTGCTTGGCCATTTCAACCCTTTAAACTACTATGAGGTAAGGTAATAATTTCAAATCGGCGGGCAGGTGAGACGTTATATAAGAAGAAAGTAATAATAAAGCAATCTACTACCATAAAATAAACAAAATCATAATAGATAGAAGAAATAACACATTCAATAACAGACACATCCGATTTTGGGTAATACATTCTGACATTAAGTGGCACAGACCTCTTTCTGCGTTAACCTTTATCCTGTAATCTAATTCTATCCTAAAGGTTTTTGGGGTTTGTATGCTGTGATAGTCACTGTGGGTTTTTTTTAAAAGGACTTGTGTGCTGACGTTTGACTTTCCAGTTCTTTCTGGTTATACCTGCTTTGTACCAGCGCTGACCACACCCATGCCAAACACATACAAAGAACAAATGGTAGTCACCCCAAAAACCAAACCCAACATCATTCAAAATGAAAGAGGCAGACTGATATCATAATCTAGATTAAGTCCTCAAAATATAATATTATGCAACAGTAATTTAAGTTTAAATAAAGATCTAAGAAACATGATAATTGAAGGTGAAACAGCCATTTTTAGCTCCAACTCTAAATTGTGACCAAAGCAAATGTAAATCTAAATATATTCTTGTAATGTGAATATGCCTTTTAGCTTATTTGGCTTCTTGGTCTGATCAAAGACCAGAGTGTTGAAAGCAAATAAGTGCGTGGGGGTGAATGGGGAACGATAGCTTTAGGTGGAGGTGGTGTCTTGAATATGAAATGCACTGAAGAGTGAGACTGTAAGATTGTGTAAGAAACTATATTTGAGCTAAGTTTAGTATAAGTGGATATTGCTCTAAAATAAGTATTTATATTGTGAGTAATTTGAACATATTCAGGTATATTGTGTTGAGTGATTACTTACACACACAGTATAGAATTTACAAATGTTGACTTATATGTGTCATCATAGCACAAATACAATAAAGATTTCTCCATTCTCATACTGTCAGGGTTTTTTTTATTTTAATGAATGGAAGGTAGCCATATTTATCTTATTATAAATGCTGGAATAAATAAAAGCGTCTGTCTTCAAAGAATCGTTTTCTGTCTGATTGGTTTGTTTGGTTTCCAGCGTAAATGAAATGTTGACTGATCTATAGGCTGACTGCCAGAAGCGCTTTGTTTTTCTTGTAAAACATCAGGATGGCGTAAATCATTTACGTCCGTGAACAGACACTGTGCCGGCTGCCAGAGTTCACCCTGTGACCCCCCCTCAGATCAGCCCGGTCAGTAAACCTGATGAACGCACGTGAGGTGCAGTCTGCTGAAAATGCTGCAGAGCAAACCTGGGCTGAAGTGGGAGGTTTACCAGAATCTTTGACTATGCTGTATGTGTAATTATCATCCACAGATATGTGTCAATCTACAAAGTCAAGATTGAATTTTTTCATAGGCATGTAGTTAATCTCAACGTGGAATAGGTAAAGTTGTACATTTTGTTTGTTGTTGTTTAGAAAATGCTATAATTCATAAGGTAAGGACATTTGGTAACACTTCTCCTTGTCATACAAATAATGAAGCCTAAAGTGCTATAAAATAAAGAGAATCAAGAAAAACAACTGCTGCAACTTTGTTTCTGCCTTCCATCTTCCCCCTGTCCTGTTCTGAGTCCACTGTCCATTGACGCAGAATTGCCACAGAAATAAAGTAACAGGACAAAACAGCGTGGTTAGTTACACGCTAGCTTTGTAGGTAACGTTTTTTAGATAGTTTTGTCATATTTAGTGTTGGGACTGGAGGCTAGTTGTTGTGCTTAGGCTGGTGTCCTTCCAGATAAGATTCCAAAGGAAGAACGAAAAGACAGATTCTTCTTCACTTTCTCTCTTCCTCCTCCTCCCAAGACATAGCTGTCTCCATCCACGTTTTTTCTCTGTGGTTTTATTCTACTGGTAAGTAGATTTTAAAAAATTACATATCTGTTCTGTCTCTAATATAAGGTAACTCATTTTGTAATGTACATGGACTGGGAAAATGTGTAAGTTAATCGATTTATTTTTGGAATTTTATGTTGATGATATACAGTAATCTACTATGCAATATTCGTACAATTTAAAATAAAAGATATGCATGCCAGTTGTACTTGTGAGAGCATAACGAGAGCTCAAAAAGGGGAACTATGTAGTGCATATGGAAGTCATTTAATGTAGTCGGAAATTACATTCTCAAAAGACAATAAGAAAGACAAAAAATGTCATTGTATCCATATGATGTGAACAGCTACCCGTTAGTCAAACATTTGAATGCTTTACAAAATATTGTTCTTACTAAATCATCAATAAAACATAGGGGGAAGCCTTATGCAATAACCATAAAAGAAAAATAAATTCTGAATTGATGTGTCATTATGTAAAAGAAACCTGATCAATGCATAAATACAAATGTTTTTTTAAAATGCTTACACCATAAACTTAGCAGCCTTAACTACTTAGGGAAGTCGTCTGGATTTGTACATCATTATTTGAGCTACTGTCTCACATTCTCTGTATTAAGATTTGCAGTGTTTGGTATTAACCAAGGTTAATGTCTTGGTTTTCAGCAGATAAGTAGCTTCTGTTTTGGAGAGTCAACAGCTGTGGCTTCTATCAGCAGACTCACAGGCCTGCGAGAAATGATAGAGTTTGGCCTTGTGAGAGAGTCTGACTTTTACACCGACAGTGATTTCTGTAAGACCTTTCATCTAACTGCAAAATAGAAAATAACAGGTCTAATCAAGGGGTGTTTACCAGATTGCTAATGAAATTAATAAAACCACACTACAATTCTGTTTTCAAAATATTGTCTTTGAATAAACCAATAATAGTGTATACTTCTCACTAATGCATAGATACCTTCAGAAGTTATTGTATTGGACGACACTGTCTGTCTATGAGTCTTAATGGATTGTTTTTGTCCTCACATAGAAAGAAGGACAACTGGTGACTGACATGGGCGAATGGGATCTGCTGGGCCGCTTGTTGGATAAAGTGCAGAGCCACTCCACAGTGATCGGGAAGGTCTGGCTCACCGTTCTGTTTGTGTTCCGCATCCTGGTCCTCCACACCGGCGCTGAGAAGGTGAGGCCCTTGAGTAGCAACAATGTAGGTGAAATAATTGTGCTAGTATTAAAGGGGAGTAATAGCTGGAACAATATCAATAGGTCTCTGGATTGGGAATGTCTCAAACCTCCAATGAGTGCTTAAAAAGCCAGAAATGCCAGCACGTCATTTTTATGATCATTTTGAGTACTGAACATTGTTCCTACTGCACTTTCAACTCTCTGAAGTTTTTAGTGTAATCTCTTCTATCATCTCTTTCCTCTAATCTTGTCTAGGTGTGGGGCGATGAGCAATCTGACTTTGTCTGCAACACTCAGCAGCCTGGCTGTGAGAATGTCTGCTACGACAAAGCCTTCCCCATCTCTCACGTTCGCTTTTGGGCCCTCCAGATTATTGCTATAGCAACTCCGAAGCTTCTATATCTCGGTCACGTACTTCATGTGATCCACATTGAGAAGAAGGTGTGTCACTCCAGTGGGCAGTACAAAATGCAAAATATGGCTTTGGATTGATGCTACAAATAAATAATGCTCCTTACCGACTTAAGGTTGCATGATATCAATATTTATGAAATGCCTGTACCTTGTACATCCCTATGCCTATAAAGATTAAATGTAAGAGGACACAATTTTCTGCCATAACACACATTAGACAGGACTTACATCATTACTTTAAATACATCACTGGTCAGTGGATACTGTATATACTGCTATAATTACATATTATAATTTGGGTTTACGTGCTCTTTTATAGTTTCTATTTTAATTTCTTAAATTTATTTTGTATACTTCTATTTTTCCTTTCTCTATTCATCTATACTCCTTGTGATGCTGCAGCACCTTAATTTCTCCCACTGGGGATCTATAAAAGCTTATATTAGCTTAAAAGTATAGTGCCACTCGTACTGCCAAACCAAAAAAGAAGTATCACCAAATCTGCTACTCAGATCCTTTAGCTTATTTTACCTCACATATTTACTCTATGGTTGAGTCTAAGTGAGCCACTCTCATCAGTCCTGTTAGGCAGCTGTTTCCAGAAAACAAGTTCTGATAAACCAGTGATATACTTCCTTTTCCGCACAAACGTTAGCTTTAGCGGTGAAGAATGTGGAGCATCTAGCAGCTAGGAGATCCAGATATTTGTCACAGGATTATTGGAGCACAAGCCAAAGTTAAAAGAAGAGTGAATATTATGTGGCCAGAAACAGAACACAAAATGAATATGTTTTTCTGTGTCTTGTAAAAGTGCACAGTCGTCTCTTAACACATTACTATAACCACAATGTTAGCTGGAGAGATGTGGAGGCAGTGTATCTGTCACTGTGCAAAAACATTGATTGATTATTGCAGCTTAAAGCTATACTATTTTATATTTTACTCATATTTTTTCCAAAATATGTCTAAAAACACTACTTCCAGTGCTTCAATGTTTCAAGGAGGGAGACAGCACTATACCAATAAGTGTTTAGTCATATTTTGGCAAAACTGTTGGGAGTTTATATCTCATAAATTTCTGAACTTGATTTCTGAACACTGCAGACTGACAGTGGTGTTGCCTCCATCTTGATTCTTTCACCTAATTACTTTGAATACATCTGCACTGCCTCTAAATCTGTGTCTTTTTCAGCTTACTGGAAAAGTCATTTTCTTGTCCTTCCATTCCAAGGTGAAGGAGAGGATGAAGAAGCATGCTGATTTGGATGACCAGGCCACTCTGTTCCTTAGGAGGGCCTACAAAGTTCCCAAGTACACCAAGAGCACTGGCAAGATCAGCATCCGTGGCAGTGTCCTTCGCAGTTATGTCCTCCATCTTCTGGCCAAGATTATCCTGGAGGTTTTGTTCATCGGGGGTCAGTACTTTCTTTACGGTTTCACACTCCAGCCTCGTTATGTCTGCACTAGCTCACCTTGCCCTCACAAAGTGGACTGCTTCCTGTCCAGGCCCACAGAGAAGTCAGTCATCATCTGGTTCATGCTGGTGGCAGCAATTGTCTCCCTCATCCTCAGCCTGGTGGAGCTGTTATACCTGTGTTCGAAAGCTGTGAAGGAGTGCATGACGAGGAGGCAGGATTACACAGTGACCCCGGTAACACCTCCACTTTTGGGAAGGAAAGCTTTTAAAAACCGTGACGAGATGATCCAAAATTCTGTGAACCTGGAGCTGGAGCTCCAAGGAACAAAATTGGGGTCGAACGGGGTCACAGTCGGGGTCAAGGAGGCTGCTAAAAATATACCACCTGAGAACAACAACATAGGGGAGGTCCACATCTGAAGCATTGAGGCTGTGATAGGTTGACCGGTCAAATTCCCGAGTTCCAGTATTTGTGTGCTTTGGCTTTGGGGTGGAAAGGTGTGTGTGTGTGCAGTAAATAAAGATGGTGGGTGGGGGGGTAGCCAGCTTTGGTAAACATAACTCAGTCACATGCTAAAAAAGTAGTTAAAGTGACTTAAAGTGACTTTTGTGACATAATAAAAAAATAACAAACATTTTTTCTTGCAGGTGACAGAGCTGTCATTTTAAAACACTGTACATTTTTTTGATAGATTTTGCTAAGAGTACTTCTTTGGAATGATTTAAGACTATGTTATTGAAATTTTGATTGAATAAACTTCTCATATTCAGATTGGATCTTTACCTTTTCTTACTTTGTTCAACCATTTCTGAGTTCTAAGTTCAGTTCTGATGAATGTGTATGATAAACATGGTCTATACTTGATCACACTGTTGTTTCATTAAATTATCATGCTCTTATTTCCCACCCTAATCTGTCTCTGAAATTCACCAAGGGTTTTCATATTAAGAACAGCCTCATCTACCAAACCACTGAAGACCACTTATTAATCTATCATACTGTAAATAAAGAGCTACAATTGCTGTAATGCATACAAAGCATTTAGTTAATTGTGTGCTGAAAGAATGCTTGTCAATGCAGTTTAAAACTTTGAAATCATTAATAGGCCACTGAGAATATATGAATCAGCAGAGCTCATATTTATAAACATTGTGTTCCCTTTAAACATGCTTTCATCAGCAAAAACATGTATTCCTCTCAAAAAAGTAAGTATGAACAAGTTGAGCAAAGATATGTCTGGTATTGCAATTATTTTGAGTACTTTTAAAGAAATTGTTTGTAATATAGGTGTATTGAGAACTACACTTATTTGCTTTCTTCACGTTAAATATGAAGCTACCAGCAGGAGACAATTAGCTTGGCTCAGCACAAAGACTGGAAACAAGGAGAAACTGCTAAACTGGTTCTGTCCAAAGGTAACAAAATGTGCTTACCAGCACGTCTAAAGCTCACTAATTAACCAGTTATACAGATGGGTGACAAATTAAAGGGAAAATGAGGTGTCTTAGTCACATAAAGCATGAACATAGT
This sequence comes from Micropterus dolomieu, assembly GCF_021292245.1. Lineage (NCBI taxonomy): Eukaryota > Metazoa > Chordata > Actinopteri > Centrarchiformes > Centrarchidae > Micropterus > Micropterus dolomieu. Next base: position 22,766,857 of record NC_060159.1, on the reverse strand, counting down.
CTCTGTGACGTCACGGCTTCCGAAGAACTGTTGTGAAGCTCAATGATGTAGGCTCTGACAGTCACCAACTTGGCAGTCCCTACACCAGATAATTCCAAAAATGGGAAAAGAGGTGGAGCTGAGGCTGGCCGAAACATGGGAGTCTACGAGGATCCTTCAGTACGGTGGCCTGATAGATAGCGCTGTGGCCTCTCTCTGTGGAGTTTGCATGTTATCCCCGTGTCTGCATGGGTTTCCTCCAGGTGCTCCGGTTTCCCCACCATCAAAAACATGTTATGTTCAGTGCCATTGACCAGACACTTAATTCAATCTGGAGTTGGTTCCCGGGCGCTGTACAGTGGCTGCCCACTGATGGGTTAAATTCAGAGAATGAATTTTGCTACATGTATGTGTATGTGACAAATAAACCACCTTTACCATACCTTAAATGAAGTAAGTAAATGATATTGAGTCAAACCAAATAAAAATGAACCTGAACAGAGGTGCATTCTGTTTTCACCAGGTGACCATTTATTTTATGGCAAAGTCAACAAATTGTTTCAACATGAACCAAACTAAATTATGGGTTTGAACTTAGAAGTGTCACCAAAATGCTTCAATGTGTCTCTGTATTAACTGGCCCCGGGCGGTAGAAGTTATTTATTTCTTCTATTATTTTTTAAAACATCCAAGACCATTTAACAGACAAAGATCTTGCCCTCCTAAAGTGAGACTGAATACCTGTCAATTATTACACGATTGGTCTTTTTTTGCTCTGGTTTGCTGACAGGTACAACGTGACATCAAAGCCAGATGTGTGTTGCGTAATGTGATCCCTCATCAGTTCTGCACAAAACTCCAAGGTCCAACATTTAAGTTAACAATCTGTCCCAACTAGAGACAGTTCTTTCTGACCAGGTCAGCAGGTAAGATGCCATGATTATTGTTCTCTGCTACAGATCGCTGATTTTACAAATTAAAAAAACATATTTTGTGAGTGACTGTGAATATTTGTAAGGAACACTATAAAGAATGGAAATGTAGAGTATTTTTTGCATTTATATTTTGTAAAAAAGTGATGGGTTTTTATTTTACTGTCGAATGTTAATGACACTGCTTTCTCTCTAGCTGAATGAATATCACTTACATAACTAATCATGGCATCAGATTGCTTTTCTTGTCTTACCTTTCAGTTTTGCCCTCATAACACGTTTTATATGTTTATTGTAGAAATATTGTTGCATTATAAAGAATATTGATGTAAGATTTTTGAAGTTACATTTACCCAGGGAAAGTTCTTTCCCTCCCGTTTTTTACTTCTTTCATAGTTGTATCTCTATACCAGCCTACTTCAACCAAGCCTCATTAGTACAAGGCCAGTGAGTTGTTCATTCTTCTGTTCAAAATGATTATTTTAGAAAAATATTGACCAACTACCTTTGAGTTCATGGGGAGCTAAGACCCTCTTCTCATGTAGAACATAAAAAAATATTATTCTATTAATATGAACAATGAGCCTTTCTTCCAGCAGGAGCATATTGATTAAATACTATGTTGTGGTTAATGTTTCAGTTAATAAGGTGTGGTGTACGATCAATACAAACAAAACTATTCAGTTTGATGTATTTATTAACTCATGAATATTTATTGTATTTCCTTTTATCTTTTTTTGTCACAGATTAGTAACTGAATATCGCCAAATAAAATATGGGAGACTGGGGTTTCCTGTCAACCTTGCTGGACAAGGTCCAGTCCCACTCCACAATCATTGGGAAGCTCTGGATGAGTGTCCTCTTCCTGTTCAGGATCATGGTTTTGGGTGCCGGTGCTGAGAGCGTCTGGGGGGACGAGCAGTCGGGTTTCATCTGCAACACTCAGCAACCTGGTTGTGAGAACGTCTGCTACGACTGGACCTTCCCCATCTCGCACATTCGCTTCTGGGTCCTCCAGATCATCTTCGTCTCCACACCAACGCTGCTGTACCTGGGCCATGCCATGCACATCATCCACAAGGAGAACAAGCTGAGGGAGCAGCAGCGATTGAGCCCTGGCGGGACCCGGCTGCTCAAAGTACCCAAATACTCAGACGAAAAGGGAAAGGTGAAGATCAAGGGGAACCTGCTCGGGAGCTACCTGACCCAGCTCGTGGTCAAGATCATCATTGAGTCTGCCTTCATAGTGGGCCAGTACTACCTGTACGGCTTCATTATGGTCCCCATGTTCCCCTGCTCTAAGAAGCCCTGTCCCTTCACTGTGGAGTGCTACATGTCCCGACCCACAGAGAAGACCATCTTTATTATCTTCATGCTGGCAGTTTCCTGCGTGTCTCTATTTCTCAACGTCATTGAGGTTTTGTATCTGATTTGTACCAGGGTCAAATGTAGGTCCAGGCCTCGCACACACAAGATCACTTCAGCAGAAAACCCTGCCAGCCTGTCAGCACCCAAGTGGACGACTACAGAGGAAGCACTCAAGCAGAACAAGATTAACATGGAGCTAGAGAGTGTTGGTGGAAGCCTGGACGGGGCCAAAGAGGAGAAAAGACTACTGAGTGATCATTAAAAACCACTGACCTGACCATTTTATTGTATGAAATGCTCCTTTCAGAATTCTGCCTCACGTTTCCTTGTTCTAAAAGACTGAAGTGAAGTGTTCTTACATTGTGGTGTACAAATCATGACAGAACATTAAGGAATGGGGTTATTATTTCAGCGCCACGTTGTTGGAATTTTACAATTACTTTGTATTCTTTAACTGGAAATCTAATAATGGAAAACGTGCAATATTGATAATGTATTTATGTTCTTCTATACTCACTTGTTAATCTATGAATGAGCAGAATTTTGTCTACACCAAGTTATTAAATGTGTCCTTTAAGTAACTGCCGTGTTCATTAGCTAGGATTTAAAATAATTGACAATGATGCTGATGATTATTGTGGCGAAGAGTCTGTTTATATGGTTTCTACTGTATATGAAGACATTTTTGTATGCTGTATTGTTTTTAATAAATGACTGGATAAAGTTTCATGACATTTCTTTACCTTCAGATGACAGGTTTACATTTTATACTTCAAACACCTTACTTCTTAAAGACTAGTTTTACACTTCTTTGGTAACACTGTAGGGTTGTAACTGATGAAAACTATAATAATAATAATTGCTTGCTAACACATCAGAATAGGGAGCGGTTGATACTTTGACAGATATTAGCCACCAAATCTTTTTAATTAAATATAATTAAAAAGAGTTAAAAATAAAATGAAAACAAGGGAAAACATGTTGCAGGACCTCCTTTCATTTCTCAGATCTAAACTATAAATGCAAAGTCTCTCTTTATAGATGTCATAATGTACCTGGAGATGTTTTTTGCCACCCAACTTTTCAACAATGTTTTTTCTATTCTTACCAGCGTGGCTTTTTTCCACGGAGAAGCCACCTTCACCTTGGTGGGTGCAATGTCATCAATAACATTTGTAATTTTAGAATTGAAATGATCTACAAGCTCATTAAGGTAGGGTAAGCAGTCTCAAAGAATACCTTCCACATATTCAAAAGATGCAGAATTGGAGGGAATCATTAAACAAAGTGGCAAACAAAACTCCACCTTTTCTTTTAGTTTTGCTCACAAAACTGAAGTTGGGAGGGGTAGACTTGATAAGCTGCACTGTTAACTCGGTCTAACCAAGTTTCGCAAGTGCAATGGAAGCCAAATGTGTTTCTAAGCAGATTCACCATTCTTCATCTATCAGGCCACAAGACAGGAATTGAGAAAGTTGATCTTATTTACTTTAACTGTATGAATTGAATTGTTATTTTGTATTTAGCTTGAAGCTTTGGCAATACTATTAACATTCATGGCAATAAAGCAAATTTGAATTGAATTGAATTGAAGTGGCTGGCACACAGAGCGCCGGTTTGTCTTGGGAAGAGCCATGAGTGCCATTAGCCTTATAGCAAATGTGTCAAACTGGCTGAAGACTTAAATCCAATGCTGGAGGTGGACACCGATGGTGGTTTAGGGGAAGTGGGAGTAGGGCCAGAGAAGGAGTAGGTTTGTTCCTAGCAGTGACGAGCTCTTTCATCTGGTCAGTGACCTCCAATAAGGGGGAGGAGGGAGAAGGGGTTAGGAAATGAGGGACACCTGGATGTGGTTTGGGGGTGAATAAGGTTCATCCTTGTAGGTGGTTATTGGGGAGGGGAGAAGAGACTCTTCCTCTCGGCTCTGATGTCTCCCATGATTAAAGCTCTCTCCGGGCAGAAGCTGAAGCTCTCTTTCAAGGTTCTCTTATGTCTTCTTCTTGTTTTGATTCCTCTTGTCTCTTGTCCTTGGCAGAGGGAACAAATGAATGACGCAAGAAGTAAAAGTAGGTTAGACATGAACACTTTTACTCCTGACTTGTTAAGGCAAAATCCATCTGCTTTAAAAAGATTTCTGCGATCCCAGAAAAAGTGAAATTTTTAATAAAGAACACTGACTGGACAGTATAATGTTGAGATCCACGGATAAAATTAAGAGGATCAAATACATCCATAAAAATTGCAGGGGCTACACAAAAGGTCACTATGGACCTGCTCAGTATTTCAGTTCAGTACAAAACCTGTCCACCAAAACCATATTTTTGAAGCTTATAATATTAGATTTGCTTTGTGCAAATCACACAGCCTGTAAAGAAACTTTCTGTTGACACAGCCCCAACAAAAAATGAACGTGACTGTTCAATCCTCACGTAGTTGCAAGCTGTACAGGTGTTCATGTTATTGTGCCTGTGCACTTTACTCCTTGAGTCACAAAGAAATTCACAAAAATACTCACTTTGTGGGTACATAACTGACAAATATCATCTAATACAAAATGCTAAATAATGAGATCAGGAGCACAAGAATTTGGTTTATAGCACTGCCAATCATTAACAGCATAATCTTGTCAGTGCTCAGCCCAAAATTGTGCACTTGAGATTATCATTTCCAGATGTCATGACAACGTGACAGCTCACACTGTTGCGCAATTTCATCAGAACTAAAGTTCAAGGTACCATAGACAGGTCTGATTTAGTGCACTGGGCTCTTTATCATTCAACTGCACAGTTGGTGACTGGTCTGTTTGTCTGCACAGAGTCCTTTTAAATTCAAAAGGTAAGGTGTACAATTACTTTTTTGTTTTATATTTGTTTGTTTGTTTTATGCTCCATAATATCCAACATGTAATAAATTCTTAAATTTCATGAAAACCTAAATTTCATGGTCTTACTTTTGAAATAAGATTTCAACTAAAAAGGTTTATAAAGATTGATATAGAATATTTATTATTATGAGTATATTCTTACATTGGCAGGGGGTTATAAGCATGTTAGTATATGTGTGTGTAAGCAAAGCCAGACTATAGACAAACTCTACAAGCCATCTGATCATTCGCACTGATGCATATTTTCCATAATCCATGAGGATAAAAATCTGAATTATCTATATATTTCCACATTTACTTGGAGTTCATTTCAACTTTCACTAGAAGTGTAGTCTGCAGACACACTAAATGGCCTTTATTCTTGTGAAAAAATAAACATATTTATAGATGCAGCAAACGTACAGACGTCTGTTGAATGTATATTCCTCTCCTATCATTACAACCAATTTTATAGCATCCTCTTTACATTCTGAACATTATACTATACTATAGATTAGGGTTTTTACAACATGTGATTGTCTTTCATAACCAAAACAGACTTTCTTCTGTTGTTGATGATATTTTACCATCCTGTTAAACAATAATCATAAACCACAGTACCTAGTACTATTTGCTGAAAACAAAACAGAATGCTGTAAGCTATACTTTTGTAACTGTAATATGTAGAATAAAATATTACTGGTTAATTAGACAACAGTCATGACTTAAATAAATAAAGACAAGATCAAAACTTAATTACGTATTTTGAGAAATTATACTTTTGTTCTCAAAAACTTGATACATATTTAATACCATTTAGGTCACTACAACTTAACACAAGTCTGGCAGTAAAATATATTCTGGCTACATGGATAGTTGCTATGTGAGACTGTTTAAAGTTGAGTAGTCTGCATATATCATTAAACACTGCTATTATATATAACAACTACATGAGAAACAAAGGTTTCAGGTTTCTTAACAAATCTTTAATCCTGTCTCTACCTGACCACAGTCTGGAATATCATAATACACTTGGGTACTGATAAATGGGGGACTTGCAATGTTTTGTCTAAATTGTTATTTTATATGCTTTTATTCATCATATCAGAGACCATGGGAGAATGGGGTTTTCTGTCCTCTCTACTGGACAAGGTCCAGTCCCACTCCACCGTCATAGGGAAGGTCTGGCTGAGTGTGCTGTTTATCTTCAGGATCATGATCCTTGGAGCCGGAGCAGAGAAGGTCTCCTTCAATTTGTTCATATTTTATAAAAGCATTATACCTTTCAGCATGAATCTATAATAACACCCTCTAGTGGCCATAATGAAGGTCCACAGCTCCAGGGCAACAGTAGCTGACTCAGTTTAATTACACATTTTCAGGCTTTATATTTATAATAACACCTTTTGTTATATTGAAACATTTTTAAATGATCAAATAGCTTTGTCTTCTTTATCTCTTGATCCTCATCCATCAATCCGTGCATCCATCTTCTGCGCTGCTTATCCTTTGGGCTAAGAGAATAATAATCCTCTCTGTGCTAAATTAGACTACTTGTTAAACATACATATTTTTCTTTATTTAAGTTTGTTTATTTAAGTATAAACTTTTTTATTTACTTGAAATGCCGCCAAAAGTTTGTACAGCCTCACCACAACAATGTATCTTCAGAATCCCATTTTGTAGCCATTATTATCACAATTCTCGATTACCTTCAATAACAACACCAGATCCTCATAGATGTGTACTACAAGCTAATTAAAATGCTCATAAAAGTAACTCAACAATCTACATGCTGTGCATACATTTGTAATTATATTAATTTCTCATCTGAACATTACAGGTGTGGGGCGATGAACAGTCGAATATGATTTGTAACACAAAACAGCCTGGTTGCAAGAACGTCTGCTATGACCACGCCTTCCCAATCTCACACATTCGATTCTGGGTCCTCCAGATTATCTTCGTCTCAACACCAACGCTGATCTACCTTGGTCATGTCATCCACATTATCCACAAAGAAAATAAAATGAGAGAGTATATACAGACCCACTCTAGTAGCGAAATCGTCAAAGTTCCCAAGTACTCTGATGAAAAAGGCCACGTCAAGATTAAAGGCAACCTGCTGGGTAACTACATAACCTCCATATTTTTCAGAATCCTTCTGGAGGTAGCGTTCATTGTGGGGCAGTATTATCTGTATGGGTTTATCATGGACCCAAGAATCGTCTGCTCCAGAGCACCTTGTCCCTTCACTGTAGAGTGCTACATGTCCCGACCCACAGAGAAGACCATCTTCATCATCTTCATGCTTGTAGTCTCCTGCATCTCTCTTCTACTCAACGTAGCAGAGCTCTTCTACCTGGCGTGTTTTCGCTCATCTAGACGAAGGTTTAAAACACTGCCGTCCACTGCTATTTCCATTCACCCACTTTTAAAAGGTGACAGGGATGGAAAATGAGAAGCTTACTCTCCATAATGCCAGTCACAGTACAGTAATTTAGATCCAATGTGCCGCATAGTTACCAAAAAAACAAACAAAAAAAAAAGTGACTAACAGGGCTAAATCCACAAAAGACCGTGGCTCACATGTGTATAAATTACACAATGTGATACTTCAAAAAGACCTGAAAATGAAGCAAATTTGGTAATGTATTAGTAGACTATTTGTGAATAGTTACAAGCATTCATATATTTAAAAATGTGATTATACGATAGTGTCAATGAAGCAAACTTTTAAAATTTGTTAAGGACAAAAGTGAGTTTTTGTGTGCCATTAAGTGGCACATTGGTAACTGTGACATTCGCAGAAGTCATTAATTCTGCTGTGGTCTGTGACTACATGGCTTGATGTCAGAGGGACATGACCCTATAACTTGACTTGACTGCAGATAGCTCTGTATCTCTGTACCAATTTGCTTTGGCCAAAAGCCATTTTGTAATGCTACAACCTTTTTATGTTCTAAAGCAGTGCTGAGGTGCCAGTATACTTTTTAAATTTATTTTTTCAGTTTATTATATAATTTGCTGGCATGACTTTTAAAACTGTAAATATTTGAATTGAATTACAAATAATTTGTTTTTTCATGTTTAATATGACTGTATGTGCCTTGTGTTTGTAAATTATTGTAAAAAAAAAAGAGTACTGAGGAAAGGGTACACATATGTTTATTAAAATATGTTAGTCCAAGTAATTTTCAAACTGCCTCTCAGTTTTTGTTTCATTATCACTGTTGTTACTCAACATACTCATGCAAAATTAATTATTTCTGTTCCCAGGTTTCACTGAAATTACATTTAACCTACTATCACTAATTTAGTAACAGAAAAACAATTTTTGAAAAACCTCTATTGGATATTGTATTAAAATAATCACATCAGAGGAGAAATAAAGATGTAAATAGTCAGATATAGAATATAGATCAATATCACCAGAAAGTATGTTGTACAATCTCTGTAAATTATTGCTGATTTAGTTTACTGTAACTTATGGAGTTAATGCAACGTAACTACAAGGATCACACAGCTCTAAAGCTCTAAAGGTGATATGAATAATATTTATTGTATGTTTTTATTTTTATATTTATAATTTCATCAAACTAATCACAATATAAGTAAAATCACAAAATTTTTATTGTACAAGCATTTGTTGTATTTCCTCCACACCTATGTCAGCGGTACTAGAGTAAAATTAGCCCAAAGTTACTGAGAAACACCTCCAAATGAATGTTGATTTTGCCATGTCTGCTGGATAAGCAGCCAGAATAACTTCACAGAGATGTGTCACGGTAGTCTGTCTGTTATCTTGTTGAAGACTTCTGAAGCTGACTTTTTTTTTTCTTCAGAAAGGTTCACTTTTTCAACATTCATCCAAAGGATCCTAAGGGGTCTATAACTGATTTAACTAATTTTACTAGGCCTATAGCTCGTTGTGACGATCCCTTCGGCTTTACAGAGCTTCATAGGGAGTTTCACTGTTTATCTGTCCCAGTGTGACATGACTGTTTTTGTTCACTTCCACCACTTTCAGAGTGCCATTTTCTGCTGCAGCAAGCAGCTTTTTGCAGCCAAAACCATAAACAAAAACACAGTGTGCCGCACTGTATCTGCTGGATGTGTAAACTGTTTGCCAACTTTGATATCAACTTAAAAGCCAATGGGGGTTGTTGTGACCTTACCGTTACCCAGAGATGAATTCTAATGAACCACAGGTTAACGGACAGATTATATATATATATCTATACCCTACGCTCACACTGGACTTACTTCCCAGACTTTGTGCCTGAACAATGTTAGAGTGAAATACAACTGTTTATTACGTTTGATAAGCAGCAGCAACATCTGTGAGGATCAGTCAATACATGGATGTGACGGCACTCCTCATAATCGCACCTCATTTCAAAACAAGACAGTGATTATCTGTCTCTTAATCAAGGTTCAGTTACAACTCTGGCTAATGCAAGATGGAGAGCTGTGTGACTATTGATTATTAAAATGTTGATTAGCAGGGCAGACTAGGCAAATTTGGATGCACATCTCTTAGTAAATGATAGGCATCACATATTCAGTCAAGACATAGTATAAATCGTATTTTACCTTTGAAAATTTATTAAAGGAAACATGGGGAAGCCATGTTTGAATGGGTCTGATGTAGCTGATATCTAGAAAGTTTTTTAGCTATAATTTACAGGGGCTATGCTTAAATTTGTCAGTAGAGTATATGCTAGATTGTCAGCCAGTTCAAGCACAGTTGATCCACATCCAGCCTCAGCCAACACTACCACAAACCCAGAACAGGCGTCTCTTACAAGTCACACAGACCCAGATGAAATACAGGCAGCCTCAGCCAGAATGGGCACTGCCAGAGATGTTCAGCCGCCATCAGATACAAGCAGCTCAGATGCTAACGGGACAGTTGCTGCTCCACCAAATGACCCAGCAGATTACTTTATTCGGAGGAGTTTTTGCGCAGAGGACCATTCAAACAGGGACCGGACTTTTCTAGGAGAGGTGTTCATTCAGGCTTATTACAGAGACATACTGTTTAAAGGAGAGAGGATTGTGTCATGCACCTGATTGTCAGAACCTAGGGGTACCAGAAGCTCAAAACAAGAGCCATTAGCAACAGCAAAGAAAAGCTGTTTTGGTTTGTCAGAGAAGACTTGGCAAATTTTTTATGGTTGCAACCCACATACTCAGCTCTGCTGCTCATCTCACAAATGCATGTTTCTTACAAATGTGGTACCATTTAAAAGGGAAATTATCATGCTTTTCAGTTGTACAAGGTTTAAGGAAGGATTGTTAAATCAAAGAAATGAGCTACCAAACACAAATTTCCTTAATTTTTGATCCTATTTTATATACTATTTTTCTATAGCAATGTTTCAGATGATACTGTGAAAATGACAATGTGAAAGAGGCTTTACAGAGCTTTCTAGCAAGTTTCTGTCCCGGTGTGACTTGACTGTTTTTGTTCACTTTCACCTCCTCAACGCTCTCCTGGTGCAGTTTTCTGTTGCAGCAAGCAGCTGCTTTCAGCCAAAACAAGAGAAGAATTGTAACTACTGGATGTGTAAACTTTGAAGAAATCTAACGAACCACGGGGTAACAGACAAGTAATGTGGTCACAAATTGGGCAAATAATATTACACATAAAATAGTTTCTTCTGATCTGCACCTACCAACGTTGTTTTTTAAACGTTGTTGTTGGAAGAGACCACAAGATGGCGCCATAAACACACACGACCCGAACATCATTTTCGTCCCGCCCACACTGCGCTGAACACCGGCTTCCTTTTTCCTCACAATAACAACAGCTGGTTGTAGCAGCTTAAAGATGGCCGCCGCAACCATGGCGGGGCTGGACGCCCACAGGATGGAGGAAAAGAAGTTCGAGTACTTCTCCTCCATCAACTCCATGGCAAAGAAAATAATGCAGGAGAGGGAGAAAATTAAAGCCAAGCACGGCTCGTCCTGGGAGAGAATGACGCCGGAAGAGCAGGACAGCGCCATCGACAACGGGATGATGGATCCCCAAATCCGAGCCCGATACGCTATGCACAGAGTTGACCGTGAAGAAGTGGTCTGTTACCCTAAACTGCTCATTCAGACGGGTCAAAAGATAGTTCGCTTCGGGGAAGAGGTACTTAAACCACATTTGGATATATATTAAATAGCTTTGTGTGTATTTTTAGAGGTCAGAATAGCCAGTGTTGTCATGGTTGCTAATTAGCCACGTAACCGTTGAAGTATGTCGGTTAACGTCACAGTGGCTACCTGATACGTAGATGTTGGACTTACAACAGTCTCCTATTTGCTAAACATGAATAATTTGGTGAATACATGTTCTCCGAGAAAATATGAAGTTTTTGTTTGGTTGCTATTTTTTATAAAATGTTTAAACATGTATAAAAAGGCTATGTGACTTTGTCTTAAATGTAGTAGGGATGGGCCAGAAATGTCATCAAGTTTAAAGGCTCCTCCTGAGTGAAAGTTGAAGAAATCAGATGGTTAATTGTGGTTTTAAACTATACATGACAAACACTTGCCCAACAGTGGATCACTTAACAAATCTGAGGTAGAAAAAAGAAATATGACAAAATCAGTCTCTTTTCCTCAACAAAATAAATATCTTAATAATAAAATTAAGTGCCAATTAAATCAAACATTTATCGAACATTTGTTAAGTTGTTATTGAGGAAAATTATATCGCAGTAATAATCAATGTTGTGTTATTGCCCAGCCCTTGTATAAACTACATTGCTTTAGTTAAGAAAAGCTCCTTGTGTCTGTTGAAACTGTAACTTGTCTGTGTGGGGGTTTTTGTTTTAAGGATATTTCCTGGCAAGATGAGCATTCTGCCCCTTTCTCATGGGAAACAAAGGTAAAAATAATCCGGTTAAGTGTAAGTCTGATTGACTTTTTCAATAACTGATCGTGTAGACAAACCTAAATTTATACAACCTTTTATTTTTTTATTTAATATAATGTGCAATTACATAATCAACATTCACATGTTGTGTTGAGCTCAATTGAGTTGTGAGATATTGTTAACAGATATTGAAACTTTGCTCTGATCTTTCAGAGCCAGTTGGACTTCAGCTTGACCTCTAGCTCTGCAGACCTGGGGATCTCAGCCTCGCAGGCGGACTCAAAGGCTGTGAAGGTTCCTCATTCCAACCAGCTTGGCAAGAGTACACCAGGAGCCAAGGTGTCATAAAGAGTTTACTGTTGTTGTTGTTTTAGTTAGCATATTTTGGTTGGAAAGGAAAGAAGCACTTAAGTCATCACATGTTACTGGAGATGTAGTTTATTACTTGACTTGGTTTTATGTAGTCTACATACAACACAAGAGTAGGGTGTAATCAATTGCAGTTAAGCAATCACACTTTGGACTGATATTGGAAAAGCAATTTTGAGCCTTTGAGTTGGACAGTAACCTAAATTATAGTGAGTACATATGGTTCACTGCTTAGTATCACACACTAAAACTGAAAAGTACCAGTGTAGTTGTTAAGATGTTCTCAGTGGTTTACTTTATAATAAAAACATTTAGAGTAACATGTCAGGTTACAGAGGATGCTTTAAATAAACAATCCTTTCAACACTCTTATGATTATCATGGGTGGATGTGGCACATTTAAGTGTGAGGATGCGGTTATGTCATTTCTCAATTCCACGTGAATGTGGCTAACCATCAGACAACATAAAAATGTGGTTTATGTTTGGTTAACACAGTGTTTGTCCCATGACAACAATCTGCTAGATCTATAAATACAGCATTGTTGGCTTGTTTGAATGGTACCTATCCCCAGTAGGATTAACCTTTACCTTAACTTCAGATTTTTAAGAAGAAATTCTTACATAAAATTGATACTGGGACTCTTACAGGAGAGACCAAGCAACTGTACATTTCATGAATACATCCCCTAATCTTGGGAGAGTTTATATTAAAAATGTTATTCTGTGATTGTGAAGGTGACTGTCAGCGAGGGACGGAGGCCAGAGGAAGAGTCATCTTTCTGGAAGATCAGTGCTGAGAGGTCCAGGCTCGAAGGAGAGCAGGCCAACTTCCAGTCCATAACCCCCAGCCAGATCAAATCCCTCGAGAAAGGAGAGAAATCCCTCCCCTCTTACCTCCGACAGGTAAGCCCAGCATTTCCCAGTATCTGGGGGCATTTTCCATTTGAGGAACAGCTAGCTCAAGTAACAGCTAACATTTTTCTTCGTATATTTTGGCACAAGCATTGCATTTTTATGGTCTGTTTCGTTTCCAACAAACAACAGCTTGAAAGCAAATTCCCACCCAAACACTTGTCTTAGTGAGCGGTGTATCCTGAAATAGAATCTAGCCTGACGCTGAGATAACTGGCATCTGTGAGGCCTCCACAAGTGTCTGCGAAGCAGATGGTGAATGCACCCAGTTTGCAGTTTTAAGAAAAGCAACAATGATGACTAGATTGTTTCTGAACGGACATTTGTTGTTGCTGTGATTTGGACTTGTACAGCCCCATCTACAGAACTCGCCATGCTCATACAAGAAGCCTGAAGCAATTGTCAGCAAAAATGCAACCTCTTTTTGTGACAATCAGTTTCCTGACAGTACCAGGTTATCTTAAACATGTATAATATGAAAAAAAATCCTTTACAATTTAATCTAAATATTATTTTTCTACAGGAGCCCCCTGTTACTTCAATCCCCTCCAAGGAGCCTGAGGCAGCAGACCACCACCCTCCAGCTCATACCAAGTCCACCAAGCACCGAGCACCAAAACCTCCTGCTCCCCAACCCCCTGCCGCTGTCGCTTTTAGCGCAACGCCAGCTTCCATCTCCATTTCGCCAAACCCAGTCCCACCTGTCAGCGTGTCCTCGTCGATTGCAGGATGGGAGCGATCTCAGAGCACCCTGCCGTCGGTCAGCAACACCCTGAATGAAGTGTTCTCCTCCAGCCCCATGTCCAAGCCCTCCAACCACCCCACCAGTGTGGAGAGAGAGAAAGGGGAAGAAGGTTCACCCACTAACTCCACTTTTGCCCAGGTGAGTTCTGAAACCGGTATAGTTTTAAGAGTTACAGGAGCACAGTTTTCAAATAAAACTTTTGCTTTGGGTATTGTGAAGTGCAGCAGTGAAGCCCAAATCACATTTATTTGAGTCTACAGAGGAAATAAAAGTTGACACTTGTTGTGACATCAGGATGTTGCCAGAAATCCAACATGCTTTAAAATCAGGTTTAGTGTATTTGTTTATCCCAATATTTATAGGCCCACAATAGCAACGGTTCTCGATCAAGCTCTAGTTCGGTTCACTTGGTCCAATAAAGGGAGGGAAAAAAAGTGTTGCCGTTCAGTTTTGGTCTGTTTCTTGTTCACACTAAATTAATACAAACTAACTAAGAGCTGCAAATATTAGCTGAAGGACTGACAGGTAACAGGGTTTGGTGATTGTCATACTGTATCATCAGTGCTACATGGACCCATGTGGGCAAGTCATGCAGCGCTTTACTATATCTTGTACTGTTATAATAAGAGTGATGGTTATTATGGGCCCGCTACATTTCCCTCATTTGTTATTGAGTTACTGTCAAAACATTTGGAGTAGGACACCTCTTCTCCTTCTCACTCTCTTTCTGATTTAGGAAAGTCCCAGCACTCGCGTTCTACAGCCATACATGTTACCATGATTACCAAATAATAAATCACTAATACTGATTTTTTTACGTTTGCTTTTATGCCACAAATGAACCGCACCACAGTCCAACTGGAGCCAAACCAACCTCTTGAGTCGGTTGTTTAGTCTGCACCAGAGTTTGAATCACAGCTTTCTCACCAGCGTAAACAAACCACACCAAGCAGGTTAGGTGTAAAAGCATTATAACAAGACAAGTGGAAAACCTGACAAAAGGCCTTCGTACATGAGGGGAAATAAATGCAATTAAAAGAGAGATTCCATCAACTTCAAGGCTGTAGGTAGGAGGACAGCAAATACAGAAGTGAGAATAAAGGTGTAATAAATAATAGAAATTCAGCCAATACTGATACAGTAAGTAAAAATTAGTAATTTAATTAATCTAATATCAGTCTTTTGATGTATGACCAATGTATACCAGTTGTTTCTAATAGCCAGTCTTAATGTACTGAAATGTGTCTCAAGCTTTTAATATTGTGTAACACAGTTTCTCTGTCTCTACCTCTTTCCCCCTTGTTAACACCCCTCAGTACAACACAAGCAGCAACATCCTGAAGACTGGATTCGACTTCTTAGACAACTGGTAAACCAGAGCAGAGACCACCAGAGTCACCGCTCTGAATGAATCATTCTCATCATCACTCTGAAGAAGGACCACACTGCCATGACTACAGACATCCACGTTTAGATTTAACAAACCACCAGTCTTTAAAATGACTAAATTATGTTCTTGTAATTATCTTCTGTGTGTCTCCTATCTCAGCGCCTTTGTGGTGCCGTTTTTCCCCTCTAGAAAAGCTCCCTTTTGCTCTCTGACTAGGGTTGAGTCTCTTAGATTTCTTGCCAAACCTGCCAGTAGGGATTGAACCTCTCAGATTATGTGTGCTCTCCCTGACTGTGCATTCACACTGCGATCAGCTTGGTTGAAAGGTTACACAATTCTGACTGAGTTTGGAACTGCATCGATGATCCCAAGTACACTTAGTCACTGCATGTAACAACAGATAGGTGTCAGACATCACAAAAGCTAAATGCAACTGAAACATTTGAGAAATGAAAACGGTGTGAATGTGTTAAATAGTTAGCTAGCTAAACTGTAACAAAAATGCTGAAGTGCAGAGGTTTAAAACGGAATAAACAAATAAAATTACATAAGCGCTAACCATGGCTGCAACTGCTCCTTAAGGATAGTTGTTTCATCTTTTTTTGTACCCTGTAGTCTTTCAAATTAAGATTTATATATAAATGGGGATGTTTAAATGCCTGTTACAATGTGCTAACCCATTTTACACTTGTTAATACGAGCTGTGGTACATTAAAACGCATTCTGGCAGGGGGATATAGTGGTGTTTTTATTGCCCAATCCCAATAAAAATTTCCGTTGTGGCTGCATTTTTCTCATACAAGTTTAACTATTTGCACATTAGCCAAATATCTAGTAACCTGATCACGTTGCTTGTAGTGTGAATGCACGATAATGGTGTGACTTGGCTGCCTTCATGTGTAACTTTTTACACAGTAGCCTAGCAAGCAAGGAATTGTTTTGTGCCGTAAGCATGTCAAATTGTCATCTGTGCAAAACACTGTTCTGTTTTTTATGTTTGATTTTATGTTATGAAGATTTTGCTCTCTTGTGCTTTTATTTATACATACTTCTATATTCCTATAAATCTTAAGAGTTTTAGTTTAGAGTTAAAGTAGTGCTCAGTACTGCAGTCTTGGCTCACATAGTGCAATTACTACAAACAATGTTCTCACTGGTTATGGAATTCCTGGAATATCATTGGATTTTACCATTGCATCACTTTACAGGAGTGTAGCAGAATATATTTTCCAACTTTCACACATTCATTGAATTAGTTGGTGTTTTGAAGCAAGTGGCTTTAAAAAAAAAAGTCATGGAAGTGCTCAATCGTAGGCCAGATGTCCTGTATGGATTTCCTCACCACCTCACCTTCCCAACTGTCACCTTTGACCTCAAACTAGTGCTGAGCAAAGTTAGTGTGCATTTATAATGAAAATGAGACGCACTCGCAACGTTGTGTTTTAGGTAAACAAGGCAGGCATGTAGTGATTTGTACCACTTGTGTCATAGATCTAAAATCCAGTTTACACAAACAGAGTACTATTTTACTGAATTTTGTATTTATCTGCTGATTGTATCTTATGCTATACATATATATTGCACTCATGCATTTTAAGTGACAGATTGAAAGAAAGTAAATACATAAAAGTCAAACCTGTCTTTTGTCTTTTTCTGTTTAACCAAAGGTTTTTGGACACAAACCCAGAGTACTGTTTCCATGCTTTCCCTGTCTCCTTTTTTTTCTTGATCGCACACACCCATTATATTTTCCGAATTCAATGAAGGCCACATTAAAACAGTCTGCTGACCTTCTCCTTGGAGGGAAAGGAGGTCACTACAAGAGTGTCTGTTATGGTTACAAATGCAACATCACTCGATGATGGATTTGATTTGATTTATGAGGAAAAACTGAAGTCAAAATTTGTACTGTTAAGTTTTTGCTTCAGAGTGATCAAGGTTTTTTTTTTTCCCTTGTTTGACATCAAGAGTGTTTGCATTCTTGTTGACCTCCCTGCCTCTCAGCTCCATGACATCAATTCTTCCAGCTGTAATTTCCACCAGATCCAAAATGCCTGTTAGGAAAGGAGGAGCGAAGGATGTCCGGTGCTCAGAGGAAACTCTGTGCTGTTCAGTTAACACATTGGCCCAGTTTAGAATCACCAGACCTTGTTCTGCCTCGGGCGCTAAGCAGCCACTCCACAGTATATATTTAGCATTACTGTGTTTCATACAGGGCTGGTGAACCTGAGTTACACCAACGTATGAAGCAAATGGTTGTGTTTTCTTGAAAATCTGATGTGGTATAAAAACATAACCCTTTTTATGCTAAGCTAACTGGCTGCTGGTGGTAATTTACCACACAGACATCTCAGCATGAAATATAAGTGTATAATACAAAATGCTAAACTTTTAACATACATTTTTAAGGCAGCAGGACAAGTGTTTTAAGAGTACTCTGCTGATTTAGCATTGCACTCCTAAAAATAGTATTCCATGGATTCTCCTGGTGTCTACATTACCCACAATGCAACTCAACACCTAACGGTTTGTTCGGCGATTCAGTTGTGATATGCTTGTAGGTGCTATGTTGTGTCAAACTGTTAGCCTCAAGCAGAGATAGCAATTTATCAGACTTCAGGCAGCTCTCTAGACCCACTAAAGACTTCATGCAACTTTTAGTACATCTGCAGAAGTACTCCCAGACGTTGATGTGTAAAATCAGTGGGGACACCTTTCGGTTTGTTCGGTGCTTCATTGTGATATTTTTGTAGTTTATATGGTTGTAAGATCCTTCACATCAGAACAAAATATCCATAAACAGGTCAAATTTCAATATGTCTTTTAGCTGTGTTGGTTTTTAAGGCTCTGTATGTTTGTGTTCATTATCCCTCGCTGAACTGAGGCACCTCTGTCCTGTCCAGCCGCCTCCCTGCAGCACCACCCAACATCTCCAGACTCTGAATGGCTGCCTTGTGTCATCTTTTTTTGCAACAAATGTTGTAGTTTGGGTAAATAAAAATCATTGCACTGTATTGAACTCACAGCGGAAACAGAAAAAGGTCTCTTATTGTGTAGTAGTGCGTTACCTTATGTCTACCAGTCTAATAAGGAAGTCTGATAGTAGTAAATTTGATTGCGTCATCCACATGTTTTTGTACTGATGGGATACCCCATGGGAAGTGAGCATATTATTGGGAAAACTGCAGTTCAGTCCTATTATATGTTTGATTACACAAATGCAGACCCCTGTTCATTTCATTTCTACTCTTGATTGGTAGCAGTACTAAAGAATTATGTTGTGCATTTGAGAGGGCGCTTTTAAATGGAATGTTTCTCACACATCGAATAAACAGTTACAACAGTTGATTTAGGGCTGTAACATAAAATTATTTACAATACACTCATCATTAAATAGCTTGGTTAATAAATGTTTGAAACTGTGAAATAACGATTGCAAATCCATAAATCCCAAGCTGACCTCTTCACATTGGGTTTACTGTTTGATGCACAGTAACAAAAATACTGATTGTAACATCATATAAGTCAAAGAAAAGCAGGAAATTGTCACATTGAAGAGGCTGGAACTAATTTCTGGTATTTTGTTGACAGTGGGAACTCAGCAAGAGTCACCAAGGTCAAAACCAGGATTAACATTTTTTTCAGGGGGGTCACACATATTTTTCCACACCCTTGTGTGAATCCAGACTAAAGTCTGGAAAACGTTTGGAGTTTTGGAAGCCATCGTGTACTGGAACAGCTGTGTGTAAAGTGCAACCGTCCTGCAGACTTTAACACGTCTGTCTGTCTTTGCTGAAAGCTCACAGTCCCAGTCGCTGCCGGAGCTCCTCCCAGTCTCCAGATCCCAGAACTCTGCCTCGGTCCCTTTCCTTGGAAACTCTGCTGGATTCTTGTGGCATTTTAACTGGCATGCCTCCTGTTAAAGCCACACACACACACACACACACACACACACACACAAGGTATTTCTCTTTTCTTTTTATGTCATCATTTCCCCTGAATAGATTCACAACCCCATATTTCACTTAACCACTGATGTCTTTTATTGCACTAGAAAAGTTTGGCAAGCAGGCCTGATATTTAGCCAAATTAATAAAAGGGCTGCGTGTGTGTGTGTGTATGTGAGTTTATAACCACAGTATACTCATGTATACAGGCATGCAGTGTTTTCTATTTGCAGCAGAATTCAATGAGATAAACAAGGTTGAAACAACATACACTATTTCCAAGAATGGACGTTCGTGCTTAACGTTTAATTCAACACAGACAAGAATTCCTACAAAGGAGATTGAGTTACAACAGCGAGCTCGCATGTCAACAGATGCATCTCCATGACAACTGAGCAAACTCCATCAGCTGATGAAAGCTCCAGAAAAACACAGTGAGTGGATCTTGAGTGTGGATTGTTTTGTGGAACTATACATCAATGTTTTTATAGATGTTTCACTGACAGTATCATGCATTTTTGTTTACACTGCTGGTTGCCTGAATGTGGGTGACAACCTTGTGTCTCCAGATAAGATTTAAAATGCTGTCAAAAAGAAAAACATGTATCTCCAAATTTGGTGAACTGAAGGATGAAGTGTTACATCATGGGTTGACAAAATAATTTGAAATTAAAACATTGGATTGGCTGAGAAAGCTGAGAACAGGGCTGCTTTTCTTAGCTTGTGACATTCTGGAGATATATGGTTTTCTTTGGACAGAGAGGCATTATCACAAGGCTTAGAACGAGTCTGTTTCCACAGGACGGAGACTTGTGATGTTGTCCCCCCCTATGTAAAACTGCAGAGTTCACACAGAGAGTGGAAACGGGAGATGGAAGCAAAAACAAAGAGCTTTCCTGTTGTTTGGCAAGAAAGGCGAGAAGTCCTGAACAAGGCAGAGAGAGGAGTGACGGCAGGCAGACCACTGGGATGTGATTTATGTATTAAAAAAACACCTTTCAGCAAGGGTCTGGGTGTGTGTGGGAGGGTGTAACCGGCTCCCATTCACATTTCTAATGATCTCTAGAGTGAAAGAAAGAGAAGGGAGAGACAGATAGTGGAGAGAGAGAGAGAGAGAGAGAGAGAGAGAGAGAGCAACTCAGAGGTGCAGAGGGAGTTTTGCTGCTGAAGTAAAAGTAGAGTTATTAGGAAGCAGAAAATGGGACCGGCTGCCACCTCGCTCGCTCTCCTGTGTTTATGTTCTCTGGGTCTGTGTGTTCCTACAGGGACGGCTGATGCTACACCAACACAGGTCAGGACTGTATGTATATTTTTATAACTGAAACATGGACTCAATTAACTGAAAATAGTTCTAAGGGATGTTGCTGGCACTGTTGTTTGCCTGGGTAAAGCACTGTATCCATTCACAATGTTTGCGTGTTTTTACTGTACGTGTGAGGGAGGGAGTAAAGTTTGCTAAATATTATGCTGAGATTGCTAAAGTGCAAATAACTCTGCTTAAGGAAGATACAGTGTCATGTGAATGTTGTTTGTTAGTAAGTGATGACATCATGGGCGGATGACATACACGAGACATGATAAGGATAATAATGCCACAACCGCAGTGGTGAGAAAAGTAATTATCATGATACACCCAGAGGAGCAGGTCTGCCTGGCAAGTTTTTCCTCCACCAAGACGTAATGTGTGTGTCAGACTTCAAAACGAAACACCAATCGCCCTCTTGGCAGTCCACAAGCCACTTTGGGAACATGTTGATACATGTGATTATAAGGGTATTGCAGATACTGATACTGAATGATACTGATGCTTTCAACTGTGGGTTTCAAGCTAGTATTGATGGATAAATAATTTGGTTGACAATGCTAAAAGGTAAATACAAGCTATGGTGCATACAGTACCCACACAGATTGCTGAAGACAAAGACACAACGTGCTAAACATTTCTTTTCATTGTGCTCCTCGTGAGAGAAGAGTAAAATGTCAGGCAAGAAACAAAAAATTCTACAAAACAGACATAAGACTGGTTATTTAAGAAAAATTTTATTACAAATGGAATACAAATGAGTTGAACTCCCTCTTGTTTTATGATTATGACATTGTTGGAAAAGGAGCCAAATGATTTGACTATTTCTTTTTTCTACTGTAAGAAAATTGGAATTTTGAAATCAGGTCAAGGCATGTGCAGGGAGGTGCTTTTGATTGGTTTGGTCTACTTGGAGCAAAGACGCTAACAGAACTTAACTGTAGCAGAAACAGCGTCTGAGAAAAGTTGACATTGTGATTTCACTGTGATTTCTGTGTCAGGCATCCCTGTTAGAGGTGAAGAAAGGAAGAGGAGATGTCCCTGATATTCTTCCAGAGCCTGAACCAGAGCCAACCAGCCCAGTGTCAGACTTTGAAAACTCATACAACTATGTCTGTGAGTCTCCACTTACATTTCCAGTTCAGGTTTAAAGATTCATACAGAGAAACACTATGGCCATATCCCTGTTCTGTAAGGTAGCACAGTCTGTATTCTAATCTTTTCTATCAGTGTCCAGACTAGCCAGTATGGACCAGGCGATCCACAAGCTCAATGTTGGTCACTACACCCTGGATGTTAAAGTCAGCCAGTTGTTGGATCGCCTGTCAAGGATTGATGGTAAGGCAATCACTTTCTCCCACAAATCTACAGATGAAATCCACATTCTTACACTTTTTGAATCTATATTTCTAGTATTTCCACCAAATTCAGTCAGTTTCATTGTAAAATGGACAAATGAAGGATAAATGGGCACCACCTTAAAAAAGGTGAAAAATCAGCAGCGAGATGCATCGGTTTTCCAAATTTTGTTGAAATTTGTGTTAATATTGCACAGGATAAATGAAGTAAGATGAATGAAAACAAAACAATGGCTAAAAATGAAATAAAGGGATTGGGATTAACTACATCTGCTGTCCTCCATAGACTATTATTATAATTTAATCCCCCATAACAAGATGTAATGGTGCAATCAACTTGAGACAGGAGTTTCAATTGCACCTAGAGTGAAAAAAGGTTGAAAAGAACGAGGCCCTGTGTTGACTTTCACGTCTCCTTGTTTTTGTTGTTCCCCATTACTAACATGGCAGCTAAAGTCGGGGAGCTGGAAGACAGCATCCAGGAGGTCTACCAGCA
Organism: Micropterus dolomieu; assembly: GCF_021292245.1. Taxonomy (NCBI): domain Eukaryota; kingdom Metazoa; phylum Chordata; class Actinopteri; order Centrarchiformes; family Centrarchidae; genus Micropterus; species Micropterus dolomieu. The sequence continues at coordinate 22,744,322 of NC_060159.1, read as the reverse complement.
CAGTAAGGACAACCGCAAGGAGATTGGAAGACTGGAAGGTATAAATCTCTTTGCTGCACCCCATCTGCTGCCTAATTATCTTGATAAAAATGATGACAGAGACACATGGTTGAAAAGGGAGGCCTTCAATATCTATCTCAGGCATTGTATTTTCGTTTCAGTCCAAGACTGAAGGCATGTACGAGCAGGTGTAAAGGCATGAGGGACTGCGGGGTGTGGCACTCACCATGCCATATACATGTAAGCCTAAACGCTCCAGTCGGGCTAGTATTAAAGATAAAAAACACTTTTATGTCTTGTCACTTAACATCAACTAATTTATCATATTAAACAAATAATGTGTTCAGTTATCAGTCATTTCTTTACTTTGTATTTGATTTAAGTGGGGTTGCAAATGCTGTGTTACAGACAAGATATTTACAAGGAAATAATTATTTCTCTATTCATTTAATGGGAAATGTGTGAGTGTAAGCTAGAAAAAGCAAGACGATGGGTAAACCAAGCACATGATGCAACATGCAAGACTTTAAATATCAGTGTTCAGTATTACGCAATACAAAACGATCGTTGTAACAGAGGATCAGAACCAATCACCTTCAGGCAAAATCTGGGCCTCAGACCGACTTTATGTTTATATCAAAGACGTTTGTTGGAAAAACATGACACAGCTCTGTCAGCTTATAAAGATCTCTAGGAATGAAACAATGTATGAAGGAAACGTTTCCAGACACAGTTAGTATTGTAGTAGTATTTGTTCAAAATGAAATGAATTCATTCAAACTGATAAATACTAAACTGAGAATTTGTTCTTATGCCTGGTACCGAAACCACTTTTTTAAAGCTCCACTAATCAATAATTTTCTATTAACAATGGGTCAGATGGCTGTGTAATGTGAAAGTTTCTAAGAATTATAACCCAACTCTGTATTTCCCCTCGACTCTGGTGCGTTTTAGCATCTTTCAGCTCATTGTTTTGTTTTTAAGGCCCATAACTTTTCTGTTTTGGTTCAGGCTCTCATCATCCTTCAGTTTTTACTGAAAAAGTTCTAATTGTACGCTTCCTGCTGCACCAAACGCACCAAACGGTAGGCAAAGTTAGCAACTAGATGGTGAACATAGAAAAGCATTTAGCAGCTCAAGAGCCAGATATTTCCCTGAGGAGTTGGTGGAGACCCAAAACCACACTAAAAGGAGAGTGACTATTGGACTGCATATTAATGCTTTTTTATTAATTTAGCTCTGCGTCTGCTGTGTAAAATAAGTTTTCTTACCCTCACAGAAACAACCATGATGAGAATGTGTAAATGTTGTGTTTAGAGTTTGTTACTCTGTCCCCAAGTCGCCAAACAAAATCAGTTAATGCTGGTTTTATGATCAGATTAAATAACTTTTTTGTCTTTTTGATACTAAGGCTCTGTTTGAAACAGAAGGCTGTTGCCTCGCTACCGTAATAGACAGGTGTCTCAGAAGGCATAACTTTTGAGTGAAGGAAACTCTATGAACATTGGTTTTGAACAGCCTTTTAAGGCGCCATTTACGACAATGTGTGACATCAGCACGCCGTCTTGCTTCTCTTCCAGCTGTAGGTCACTAGCCTTACTGTCAGTTGGCTAGCTATTAAAAAGGCAAATGGCTAACAGAGGCCTCAGAAATCATACCAAACAATCTTGGTAGGTTAAGACAGTTCAGTGTTTAGTTCTAGCTAACTTTTCAAAAATCGAAGCGACGAAACTACTGAAAACTTTTAAATTTTTGTAGACAAATTTTGCCTTGTTTATCCGCCATCTTGTCCATTTTTCGTGAACTACCGCACACAGATTTATGGGTAATAGGCAGCGAGTCAGCATCGCTGCTGCCTTCATAACTGACCGTTATGGGGGCAGTTTGAAGGCATCTTACGAGACAGGAAAAGATCGTTTGATCCGTTTTGAACAGCGCTCAAAGCCTCGCTGCCCTGTTAGACACCTTCTGAGACACCATTTTTAGCCGTTTTGAACACAGATTAAGTAAAACATTTTCTAATTCTAAACATGTGATGAGCCATCTGTGTGTTTGTGTTTTTCTCTGCTTCTTAGGTTGCCAGAAGGGACACAGATTGGGATACAAGTGTTATCTTGTGTACAATAGCTATGAGGACTACGCCGGAGCTGCCAGAAAGTGCCTGGAACGCGGCGGCCGCATGGCGATGCCCCGCGACCGCAAGGAGCAGGAGGCCCTCGCTGACTACGTCAAGTCATTCTTCCACCCAGGGAACTGGCCCGTCTGGCTGGGCATCAACGACCTGCGATCTGAGGGCATGTACCTCTTTGATGACGGTACGCGGGTCTCATACTTCCAGTGGCGCAAACACTTCCTGTCCAGCCAGCCGGACGGAGGGAGGCGGGAGAACTGTGTGGCGATGTCGTCAGACGATGGCGACTGGTGGGACCACTACTGCGACCGGACCATGAACTATCTCTGCGAGTTTGATGACAGGGTGGCACTTTAAAACAAACTTTTTTAAAGCTAGCATTACTCTCTCACCACCTTACTACTACCTTAAACTTTGATCTCCACTTTTGATCACTGAAAATAGATCCATTATATATTTTCAAATTACTTATTTCCCCTTAAAAGACATTTTAAAAATGTCCCTGGATTGGTTGTATTCAAAAGAGAAGAAGTCCTCATAGAAAAGTGCATTTTATTGGAAAAATTCCAGTATAATTTTATTTGTATATGCAATTAGCGTAGCACTGACTTGTTAGTATCTTACAGGATAAAAACATTTGCTGCGAAAATATTTCATAGAATTGTAGGTTTTTAAGGTGAAACATGTCTAAAATGCGCACAAATTCATGTATTGCTATTTAAGTTCTGAAAGTACTGAATAAGACTTAACCAGATAAGTATTATAAATATTATAGAAATCATGTAGCTGCAGTGATATGAATGTAAACCAGAGAGGACTCTGGTTTACATCCGCTGTGATTTCACGCCTGGAATTCTAAATATTTGTTCAACGTTTCCAAAAAAAAAAAAAAAGGGAAAACATGAAAAGCTGGAGGCCCTTTCTTCAGAATCAGCACATACTAAACCTCTTGAAGATATAAATACAATGTGTATTTGGGCTTAGCAGGAATTATGGAGTGCTTCTCTGTTACTTACTGATCTTTTAAGATATTTTAACAAAGTCGGTACCCGAGTGTGACTGCCATGTTAAACTGCTGATTCGGAAAATATCTGGCCAGAACATTTTCGAGCTGTAGTCTCACACCTGAATCCCATCTCACCCCCCAAAATAACACACTGTCACTGTATTTAAATGTATCCTGAGTTAAGACACCTACAGTAGGTAAAACAAGAAAGTTGTACATAAAATGTTGAATGTAAATGTTTTTCAAAAATCTTTACTAAAGGTTGACATGATATACAGCACCATTTGCACTCCATGGGTAAAAGAGACATTCCAGTAGGGCTGGGTATTTGAAATGTTTTCTATACAGTGCAGATGTAGTATCTGAGTTACAAAAAGGCATAAAGGTTTGATGCCACACTCGTCAGAAAACCTTCAAACTGTGCACAGTTCATGACAAATTGTCTTATTTTATTTATAGATATGAAAAGATCAGATCTGTAGAACAGCAGCAAATATATATTTTTCCAGGTGTAAGCAAGTTTTAAGATTTAAATCTTAAGAGTGCAGTTTAATCTTAAATTGCATTAAAAGATGAAATTAGAAACAAAGGATGCAGCAGCATGGACTTTTCTTTCCTTCATCTTCTCACTGACCACCCACATAGAAAATAAGTTTCATGAAGTAGGAAGTGGTAACATCATGTTTCTGGGTTATCAAATTAGAAATGTTACCTCTCACGGCCGCCCATATCCGGAGATGCGTAATGTATCGTTAAATTAAAGCCTTTACGTTACAGATCTGGATAAATTTGCTAAGCCAATCTGTGTGCGTTAAACTTATATTCTTAATTATTAATATTATTGATTGTAATTGAATTACATTGTAATCCACTAGTACCACTCATTTATAAATGCACCAATCACAACACTGACACAACAAAGAAGATCAGATGTCTTTGCTTCACAGTTCTCAGTTACGCCTCTTCATGGTGTCATGAGTGTGAGACGTGACGTCATAAACGTGAGCCAAAGAAACGCTCTTCCTCTGTGGTGTCAGTGATGTGTTTCACACCACATGTGTATCTTCAAAAATATCTTTCACAGCTTTGCTGGGTCCACGGCCTGCAGGATGTCTTTCACAGTCGGCCTGTCCAGAGAGGTTTTAGACGGGTGAGACATGAGGACCTTCCCTGCTTCATCCAGCAAAAAGTCACCTCCCATCTGCACATTAAAGCACATCATTTTTTATAGTAGCAATAGGGATCGACAGATATGTTTTTCCCCGGGCCAATCCCGATTATTAGTAACCAGTTAGACCGATGACCGATCTGTGGAACCGATACATTTTCTGTAAAAAATCTTGGTGTCAAAATTTTGAATAACACAAACTCCAACACAAGATTAAAGTTAATTGTCATGTTTAATCTTTATAAATAGTAAATTAATTGATTTAGAGATCCATCCCAGAGATAGACTTGTTAACTATGAGTGATAAATCATAATAAACTATTAATTAATACTATTTATTGGTTCTGTTCTTTATCTATACTCTTATTGGTTTTTCATTATGAAATAATTGCCTTTAACAAAACATTTTAAAAAACAGTAATCAAATTTAATATTTTATAACTAGCTATTTTCAGAGCAGCAGCAAAAGTAAAGTTTACAGCAGCAAAGTAACAATATGAAATTATTATCTCCCTGGAAACAAATGGAACATCTGAAAAAGTAAACTATATTCCTGACATCAAAATACTGAGTGAAGTTTAGAAAGAAGACAGTCAGTTTCAGTCCTCCTCCTCTCTCTGCTGCTGTAGACAGGAGCTGGTTTCTCTCAACAAGCAGCTGAGTTTGCAAGGATTTGCAAAATTTTAAGGCACGTAGCATCTCAGCTGAACAGGCTACAGATGGAGAGGTTTAGCTTGTTTATAACTAACTATTGGCCAAACTAGCACATGTGCTTGTGTAAAACCAAAACACAGCTGTGGTGGATGAGACAGAGCAGATTAAAATAGTGCTGTACACGTTCCTGCTTGTTGTACTGATGCAGTATCAGCATTTTACTTGTACTGCTGGTTCTGCTGCACTTACTTCCAGTAACGGGCGTAGCTATGGTCAACCTGTGTAATCAACACTCCCCTAGCTCCGCTCCGCGTGTGTGTGCATGCAGAGCACTGCTGAGAGAGGAGGGGAGGTGGCTGCAGTGTGGTGGCTACTTCTGCACAATAGTCAGTGTTGTTAGGCTATTACTCATGACTTGTAACCAATCAGTTAGTACTGTGGGCGGGACACTGTACTCAACACTCTGTGGGCTCCAGCAGATGGAGAGAGGCGGCTGCATCAGAGCCAAAGGAGCACATTTTAATTAATTAATTATATCGGGTATCTGTTTTTAAAGTGAACGATGCAGATTATTGGAAAAATGCTGAATCTCGGCGCCGATAATCGCCTAATTAGCAATGAATCAAATGACTTAATGTCCCTTTTACATATGGAGAGGAGTGCTCTCACAGATCATTATTAGCAGACTCTGCAGCTGCACTGTTTGTTTTACAGCCTGAACACTTACTAAAGAAAAAATATATAAACATAAAATAGCAAAAAAGGCAAATGTCTTGGACTTGTTGAGTATATAAAGACTGTCAAGACTTTTCATTCAAGTAAATGACTTGTCTACAAGATACATTTTTAACTACGTCAACTACAACAACTTAACAAGTCAGACTGTCAAAGTCCAGAAGATTTATTTTCTAAATCAAAATAGGAAAATCTAATAGTGCTTTAAACTGTAACCAAGAACATCCTTTAGTTCTTTGTTTAGTTGTTAAAAACGTCTATCTACAAACAAGACATAATAGGACTGATAACTGCGCTATCAAAAAAAAGTTATTAGATAGAAAATATTTAAGTTTAAGAGGAAGTCTTTGTTTGCATTTGACTGCAGGGGTCTTGTTTGTCAAATCAGAATCAAGCAGGTGTGACCAACAGTCTTTTTTTCAATTTGGAAAGGCAGGATTACAATGCACAGCACAGAGAACAAGAAGCCCATAAAGGATTCAGCAGCTAATTAAAAAGAGTCCCCACGCAAGTGACCCTGCATTTCAGCACATTCTGTATTTCCTTGGTTTACTTGAGTGATTCAGGCAATTACATCAGCACCTCCTCAGTGTCATGTGGAAGTGTTTGCTGTGTCATTCATTTGTACCTGGTAGATATCTTCCAGCAGGCGATGGGGGACGTCGGGGAAATCTCTGTCCACAGCTCCGTACTCTGAGTACTGCAGTAAGCACCCGAACTTCATCACCTTGGCGTAGGACGAGCCGAGGCCAAAACTCCTGTAAATCTGTGTCAGAGAACAACGACATCGACTGTATCAGAAAAGTGAATTATTTCCTGCAGAAACACATTTGGGCAGTTTTATATAAATCAAAAGACACAAGAAAAAACAAAACATCCGCTTTGGATTCAGCAATAAAAAAGTATTTGCTGGTTGACCCAGTCAGGTTGTTCTCACACATCATGATTCATGATTGCTTCCGTGGCATGTGGAAAATTGTCTGTCTTCATATTTGGTTGATTGCCCTTGTTTCCATCTGACATCTGCTAACATCTGGTGGTTGACTTTTCAGAATGCTACAGCTGCTAAATCCTTTGGTTCCTTCAGCTTTTTTGTGCTGACTGATTCACAGCCATTTATCGTTTCCATAAATTACAGTTGCCTCACCGGCACTGAATATAAACATAAAGACAATATAATACACAGATTTAATCTACTAAACCAAATCCTAGTTTTTTAATCTGTGTTCCGACCAAAGGAACTATTGCCCGGAACTAGGACCCTTTGGAGGATCTCACTGCGTTTCCACCCAAGGGACCAGGGTCTAAATTTAGTTCTAGGGTCTTTGTTTTACCCCCCTCCCTGCTCGGGGCGTAGTATTTTCCGAAAGTACCGGTACTTTGGTGGGGTGGGGCTTGCCTTGCAGTGAATTTCTGCATGGGCAAGAAAAGGCTACTGGCTTTAAATTGAGCATGTCGGCTGTTTCTCTACGACAGCTCCTCTCTTTTCCACCGTTGTTTGCAAACCAATAAACCACAATCAACAGTCAAATAGCCACACAAGTCTCACTGATGTCCGCCAGAGATCAAACATCGGCATTAAAAGTGTTGCTCGGAAATAGCAGCCAGTGTGCAGCGGTGTGTTTACAGCGAAATACTGGGTCCGAAGTTGTTTTAAGTTTTCAGTCGGTCTGCTCTTCTCCAAAACAAGCGGAACAGATGATTACAGCAGGTAATAAAGCTCATTAAACATCACGCTACTCCGACGCTCAGGTGGACACAGACTTGAGTCTGGCCAGCTGATCTGCAGCTCTTGTTGGCTGGAAATGTTTTAATAACCTTTCAAACTGTCGAGATTTTATTTTTGTGTTTCTTTCTCTGTGCTGTCGTTATTGACATTATTATTGACCGAGTTATTTTAAGAACTTGATAGTTATTCATCCAGTGTGTTATTAAATTTGTAATGATCTTTATCGTGTCTCTTCATTATACTCCCACACAAAAAGCTGTTTTTAATGGTCAAGCATAGCCTATAGTTTTTCATTATATTCCAATCAAATCGGATGTCCATTTATACATTTTGGCCATTGGATAGTGGTTACTAAATAATGATGCCTGTGCAACGCTTTGTACGCAGTATAGGCCTACGTCAGCTGGTTAATTTGCCTAATCTTCGCAGGTCTTTAGACCATGGTGGAAAGCACACAACAATGGGCTGAAGGAACCTTTTAGTTCCTTGAAAAGAGATCCGGGGAAGTCCTTTTGGTCAAAACACAGCTTTAGAATCCCCTTAATGTCCTTATTACGTTATTCAAATTTACTGGGTTTCAATCAGTTGATTAGTGTGATAACACACATCCTGACCATTCTGTTTGGATCCAGCAGGATCTCGAATGTACATCTGGTCTGCTCCAGCCACAGCTGAGCTCCCTCCACACTGCCGAAAGAAACCACCAAGACCCGCACTGACCGAGCCTCCAGGACAGCCTACGGACAAACAAAATGAAAGAAAATCTAATATGAGCACTGATGAAAAGACACTCTAAGAATTCTCTTTTGCTTTTTAAGGATCATTATAATCACTTTTCCACATTTTTGTTCAACTGCCAGTAATTTATTTATATAAAAGTAAATGGGTGGTGGCTGCAAAGCTGAGTGAAGACAGTCACTTTGGAAAAAATGTTGAAAACCTTTGTAGCCAGAGCAGAGGAAAAAAAGATGTAGGAGTCCTTGGAATAGTTTTGGGAAATACGCTTCTTTGCAGAGAGTTAGATTATAAGATCAATATAGGGTTGCCACCCCCAATGTGGAAAAATAAGGGACACCTTTCCTGTGGCCCCATGCCTCGGGGACACAAATTAAGTGGATGGCCTGGGGGGAGTGTGAGACACTATTGACAAATGACCTGGTACACACAGAGACCACTATGGTGGATTTTCTTTACCGTCAAACTGATAATAATAACTCTTCTTGATGTAGGCATTAAAAAAAAGATCAACCTGCTCCAGAGTGATTATAAAATAATGGGGTTAGCTAACAACAATAACAATGGGGTTAGTTTAGTTTATAACAATTAGCTGATCTTTTGTTTTCATTTGTGCGTAAAATCCAGATCTAGAATCCAGAACTAACTAGTAACTATGGCTGTTAAATACATTTCATGGAGTAAAAAGTACAATATTTGCCCAACTGCCTCACAGTATGGCATTAAATAAATAAATAAATAAAAACAACGTATTAAAGCTCGTACAGGCTGATGGCCGTACTGTTCACACTAGACAACATGCCGTATTGTATGGGAGTCTTGAAATCGTTGTGGCGTTCACACTACCAGACTGATCAGTGACAGAGGGTCACACACTACACGAGCTGACAGCGGCTGTGTCACCCGACGCTGGTCTCCAAACCACGTTTTGTCAAGAAAACATGTGAAATGTGAAACGGGAAATGATGTGAACAGACAAAACAGCTGGTGTTTGTTATTATAAAGAGAGCAATTATAAAGACAGAATATGGTGAAAGAATGGATTAGCACACGCAGGTAGCAGGGATTGTCTGAGCTACAGAGAGAGCTGAGGGGAGTAAAAAGTGTCTTGCAGTGAAAAAGTAGCTGCCTGCTCTCATTGGCTGGATGTGGATGTCGAGTCGGCTGACTCTTCCAGATATTTGGCATGCTAGATATCTGGCAGACGTTGGCGATGTGGCAGGTATTCCACAGCGTTGGAGCGCAGTAGCTAAAAGCAGTTTCCCCACTCTTTTGTTGGTTACTTTAGGAACAGTTAAAATCCCAGCATCAGAGCACTCTGAGTAGAGGTACAAAGAAGTATGAAGCAGCATTGAACGGAAATACTAAAAGTAAAGTACCTAAAATGTGTGCCTAAGAGCAGTTCTTTAGTAAACGCACTTAGTTTCCACCACTGCAAGAAAACCAAAGTTTTACCATGTTGCCTAGATAATAGTTGCTAAGCTAATTATTATATATAATTGTTAGAAACCTGAAGATGTACCAGTCGTGACAAGTAGGTCGGACACCTCTGATTTCAGGTATTATGCATTAAAGAGATGCATATTGCTTTTGTTAATCAACACAAAATGCAGTTTTGCCGAGCGATGCGATTAATTACCATTAGATTGAAAGTAAACTGACCTGACTGGCCTCCAGCTCGGCCACATGGTCTCGTCACGGTAGTCATCCAAAATGTCTGATGAGAATCAGCAGCAGCTTCTGACCCTGACTGAGGTACTGACCCAGAGTCACACTCCTTTAAAGACACAACATAGAAACAGCCTCAGAAGCCACGACACAACAAAACTTGATTTAATGAAATTTAACTGTTGCATGGTAAATCTGATCTTCTTACTGATGAGCAACCACATTGTGGTTTTTAATTAACCATGGAACACATTCCCATGCAAAGATGGTTCATAAATAACACACAACAAACATCAACTAAAACTAGCTGATAGTGTGAACAGTTTTCTGTCAGCTGCTCCTGGTCTTCTGTTAGACAGAGGCTTTCTCATACTGATGAAGGAGGTAGGAATGAAAACATACAAGGTCAAGTTGTGACCAGCAGTGTGTGAACCTACTTTCCACTCCGTCCATCAGTGAACGGAGTATCAGGGCTCAGGCTGTCTACCATCTTTCCTCCTGACAGCTGTCCATCTGTTGTCTGCAGAGCTTGGTCCACACTCTCCAGGAATGAGTCCCATTCACTCTGCACACACAGACGCACATGACGGTTGAAACTAAATGAATCAAGCCAACCACTATACTACTGTATAGTTTTACAATTTAGTAACAAAAATAAATGTGTCCACATGGATTCCTGCAATAAAATGAGGTGGAATGGTAGTGGTCTATTTGTCGGGGTGTAGCATTAAAATATTTTATAATACTGACATACAGCGGTAAAACTGGTTTAAAGATAAATGAAATACAAAAAGCAATCAACCGACATATAATGTAAAAACAAGGATAAAACATATGTGATGGCTTTAATTATTTAGAAATAATTGATTATTTGGAAATGGTACACTGGTGTATAACAAAATGGCAAAAGCTAGACTAGATACAAGAGCACAAAGCAAGTGTTGATCAATTTTACCGCTGTATGTCAGTTTTATCAAATATTTTAATGCCACACTCCGACAAATAGACCACTACCACCTCGTTTTATTGCAGGAATCCATGTGGACCCATTTATTTTTGTTACTTAATTGTAAAACTATACAGATAGTATGTAGTAGAGAATTTGCATTCTAAGAATAGGCAGAATAGACAAGTGTGTTTTCTTATCCGTATCTATGCATCTGATTGTTTGCTGTGTGAAAACGCTTGAAATGAATTTTAATTATAATATACTAAATGAAAAACTAAATAAATTTCACACATACAGACCTCTAGCTGTAGAAGTTCCTCTACCTGCTCTCTCACTGCTGCATGGCTGGAAAACAAGCGTCAACATGAGCTTTCATTTCCATGAATAATTAATAAGACAGTGATCAACCACAGTAACCCTCTCCACTGCAGCGTGGAGAATACATCCGAAACCCAATAACAGGTATGATAATGAGGGTTCACCTAAGTGTACGTTTTGTTTTTGGAGGCTATTGGACACTGATGGTGCCAAGTTATACGAGTGCATGAAAAATGTCCTCCACTTAATTTAATTTTAGAAAACCTGTAGAAACCTGTAGTAAACACCTAAAAACCCCACCCATCAAAGACGTAGGTTTGCATATGGATGGAAGGGATGGTCATGGTGGGTATGTTAAACATCTGGATGTGTGTAATATACTCTACGACTGGGTGGAAGGACTATACTCAGTGATATATTTCACAGTGCGACATGTCCCTTCCAGTATTTTGGGGGGGACAGAATTGTCCCAACCAATATTGCTCACTCGTTTCACATTGTCTTTGGAGTGAAGTCATAAGATCATTAAGATGTGTCCTTCCAGAGGATACATCAAATTATTGTCAGAGATAAATGTCACTATTGCAGAACAATGGACATTGTTAAGAGAGAGTGTTGCAAGCCACAAAGAGCTGTTTCTAAGTGCCTCCCCCTGCATATTTTTTCCCTACTAATGTTGAGACAAAACTTGAAAATGTGTTTATTTTTTATTATCATCATTATTTTATGATTATATACCCATACTTACTGATAAGACTTCTGCCAAATGGCCTCTGCTTCACTCTTTGTCTTCACTCCAATGCTGCTCCACATTAACAAAACATTTAAATAAATTTTATTAAAATGATTTAAGCCAATAACACTGCCAAATGAATGTGTGATTCTGCAGGTGCTGAGAGCACCTCACCTTTTGTAGAAGTCCGTTCCAGCTGCGATCAGGCCGAATAAAGAGGTGATCTTATATGGGACAAAGTTCTCAAGGGACCCTGTATGAGAACAAAGGTCAGGTTATTGGTCAGGCTGAGTTGTGCAATTTAATTGTGTTGGCAATAAGCATGAGGGGCATTTCATTACACCATCATAATGCCAGAAGGGCCTTTTAATCCAGCAACTTGATCACACTGATCAACAACTCACCAGAAGCATGTGTTGTATAGACATAAAAAGGTTGTAGCCAACTTGTGGAATAGTCAAAATGAGACTTGTGAATTATAAATCATATTACATTGTAACCGCATTCACCATAACACCTAGCCTCATGAGAACGGTGAACAAAGTAATGTAGCTGCAGCTTTGATGTGTTTCAGATAGACATTTTATCATCGTATTATCGTAATGAAAACACAGACTTCCTTTAAATTCCCTGCATTTGTATGCTGTTTTGCTTATTGGGAAAAATATAGAGGGTTTAAAACAAAACTAAACATTAGATCCGGATTAATCTGATCGCCTTTCCAATTCGGCATTTTAATAATCTATTTAAGAACAATAATAAGAGTTATGCCTTTAATTATTAGTTCATGTGTTTTACAGTCTTCTCCCGTTCCAATACGTTAACGTTACGATTGGTAACTTACACACTATTAAAGCATACAATTAGGTACTAATTTTGTATGCCGAATAACTCATAAGATCAAAGCAATTCACTCCACATAATTTCTACATTAAACGTTATTTTCTACGTGGTGTTTGACGTTACTTGGTTGGCACGCAGGGAGTGCGTCCTTCTTCTATTTGTCCTACCTTCTTTTGCTTCCTGCTTGACTTTCTGCAGAATGCCTTTGCTCAAATTCACCAACTTAGTCAGAGCACTTGTTAAAGTCTCCTCTGATACAGAAACATCCTCTGCCATGATCAGCACCCCCTCACCTGCACCAACAACAACTGAAACTACCTTCTTCTTATAATTATTATTTTGGGGTTTTATTGGCGGTTGATGAACAACGAATCGGTGCATTATCGCCATCACCTGGTATGGAGTGTGGCTCAGCATGTCTAGTACTTTTATTTTTGATTAATTGATCGAGCTTTATTGATTGTAAATATAAAACTGGCGCCTCCAACAACAGATGCCCCAGCTACAGATGTACAATACTACTAATCCTTAGGGTAGACCAAGTATGGTTGTATGACTTTTTGCTTCACTCACTGAATTCTTTAGCTAAAGTTCTCAAATATTTATAAATCCTGTTCCCATCTATCTCTCTCCTGATGTAATTGGTGAGATAGAGTAGGCAAGTGTCAATGGAGTGGGATGTTCTGAAGCCTGATTGAAATGTACAGCATAAATCATTAGAGGAAAATCTGCTCATAAATTATCTCCTCTATTACCTTAGATAGCGCACACAGGGTGGCCAATTATTTCCTGGATCTGGTTTACTTTCTTTTTTATAGAAAGGGATTACTCTCGCATGTTTAAATTCATTGGGAAACATTTCCAGTTTAATGGAAAGGTTCACTGTAAGCGTTACACAAGGGGTGATAGAATCCACAGCATCCCTAAGGAATCTGGCAGGACTATTATCCAAGCCAGTTGCTCTGGATGGGTGAAGTTACTCAAGTTTCTGTAACACTGCTTCCTCAGACACTGTTGTAAAAGAGAAAGTATTGGCCTGGACCCCTTGTTTTAAATACAAAATCTGAACTTGGTCTCTCCATAGTATCCTGACAGACCCGACAACTCATTAACCAAGGTTTTCACAACTGTTGTAAAATACATATTTAAACTGTCAGCTATCCTGGCCTTATCTGATGTAACCTTTCCTCCAACATCCAGGCTGAGATTGTATGTTTTGGTCTTGAGCCTATCACTATAAACTACTTGACTCAGTGACTTACGTAATATTTGAGGATTATTCCTATTCTTTAATATTTTGTCACTGTAGTATGCTTTTTTGGCCTCCCCTATGTTTCTATTTATCTCATTTCTGAGTTTTTCGTACTCACTATAAATAAAGATTCATGTTTTCCTATACTCTGAAAAAAGATCATTTCTTGTCCTAATTGCCTTAAAAATATTGTTGTTCATCCATAGTTCAGTTCTAATCTTAATTCGCACCATTTTTTCTGAGGCAAGATGCCTTCTTTCTTCCTCACATTTCGAGCAGTGTAACATAACATGCTCCACTGTTTCTTCTTGGCCACAATAACTGCATCTGCCTGAATTGTGTTTACCTATTCTGAATAAGGATATAGTATTGTATTATTTATTAATGTCTGTTTGTCTCATCTCACCTGCGTATTTCCCACTTTCCCACTTTGAACTCTGTAAAACCATTGTTCTTTCCTATTACTGAAGCTAACTGCAACATCAATGTACTGTACTTATTTTTTGTGACTTCCTTTGCAATCTTATCATTTCTCCTGTGTAAACTGATTATTCATCATTGATCATTTTCCTTATTATGAGATGAAACTCTAAATGCTACTCGAATTCTATTTACTAAACTCTTTAATGCAAATTTGTAGATCTGGACGTACCAGTCAACATAGGGTGTGCCTTAGGCTGGCCACAATAAAAGGCAACTCGATAATGTGCAGTTCCATCACACAGCACAATGCCACAGAGGTCACACGTTTTGAGGGAGCGTGCAATTGGCATGTTGACTGCAGGAATATCCACCAGAGCTGTTGAATTGAATCTTCATTTCTCTACCATAATCCGTCACCAAAGGCATTTCAGAGAATTTGGCAGTACATCCAACTGGCCTCACAACCGCATACTATGTGTAACCACACCAGCCCAGGACCTCCACATCCGGCATCTTCACCTCCAAGATCGTCTGAGACCAGCCACCCGGACAGATGCTGCAACAATCGGTTTGCATAACCAAAGAATTTCTGCACAAACTGTCAGGAACTGTCTCAGGGAAGCTCATCTGCATGCTTGTCGTCCTCATCGGGGTCTCAACCTGACTGCAGTTCTTCGCACAGCCATTGAAGAGGAGTGGACCAACATTCCACAGGCCACAATCAACAACCTGATCAACTATACGCGAAGGAGATGTGATGCACTGCGCGAGGCAAATGGTGGTCACACAAGATACTGTCTGGTTTCCGGGTCCCCCCAATACAGTGAAACTGCACATATTCAAGTGCCTTTTATTGAGGCCAGCCTGAGGGACACCTGTGCAATACCCATGCTGTCTGATCGGCATCTTGATATGCAACACCTGTGAGGTGGATGGATTACCCGTACTGAAACTGGAAAGAAGGCATTTCTGTATTCTGCACCTTCAGCATGGAATATGTTGCAAAATGACTTGAAACTCACTGAATTAATCCTGCTAAACGCATTTAAATCCAAAATGAAAGACTTAGAGGCAGATGCCTTAATATGCAAATGCTCTTAGATTGTAAAAATGATTTAAAATGACTTTATGAAATATTAGCTTACTGTTCTCCTGTGTTATTTGTCTGTAACTATGTGTTTGTATTTTTTTTACGTGCTTCTGCCTGTCTTGGCCAGGTCACCCTTGCAAAAGAGGTTCTTAATCTCAATGGGACTCTCCTGGTTAAATAAAGGTTAAATAAAATAAATAAAACATAAATTATCTCGGCAAAGGAGTGCCGAGTGTTCACTAACACAGATTTTGAGAGATTTGTGAACAATATTTGAGAGAAATAGGCCTTTTGTGCACATAGCGAAAGTCTTAGATCTTTGAATTCAGCTCATGATGAATGGGGGCAAAAACATTTACATTTAGCTGACGCTTTTATCCAAAGCAACTTACAATTGCTATACATGTCAGAGGTTGCACGCCACTGGAGCAACTAGGGGTTAAGTGTCTTGCTCAGGGACACAACGGTGGATGTCTTACAGTGGGACTCAAACCCAGGTTTCCCACACCAAAGGCAAGCAGCTTATCTATGCGCCCCACAAAAACAAAAGTGTTGCGTTTATAATTTTGTTCAGTTATAAATCCACTGGTTATGGCCTTCAAAGCAGTTCTGTCTGCACCCGTAAATAACAGGACTGATGTGCTTGGCCTGTCATGGCAGTCAAATGTCTAATGAGAACCAAGGGGAGCTTCTATTGCTGATCAAGGTGTGTGAGACTCAAACTGTACTGTTATGTTAATACACAACACAGAAACGACAAAAAAACAAAGCACTGTTATTTCACAATGGCATGAAAACTGAAGTCATTCTCACTAAATCTGATTATAAAATACCCTCTAGATTTTAGCAGTTGCAGAATATTATACTAAGTCTGAAGTCAAGAGGATCACATTGTATTAGATTTTTATATAAATAAAGATATTTTATTATTATTATTATGTAACCATAGGTATGAATGGATTAAATGAAAGTACTAGTTGAAAGGATTAGAAGATAAAGTAAAAAAGCTTGTCTTGTCTGTATGGTAGCCTATGTCCTCCTGATAAAGAAAAATATGTGAAAAGTTAAGCATGCTCATAATACTTTTGAACAGCCAAACTTAATACTAGGTCAGCATTTTGACTCCCTAAGTCAGCATCACTAAATATCTCAAAATTTAACAAAGTAAATCAAAATGTTCACTTAATATAACAAAAATTCAATTTAATAGGTTAAAATCTCACAATTTTAATTTAGTAAGTAAAAATGTTAATCCATCCATCATCAACCGCTTATCCTGCGTACAGGGTCGCAGGGGGGCTGGAGCCAATCCCAGCTGACATTGGGCGCAAGGCAGGGTACACCCTGGACAGGTCGCCAGTCCATCGCAGGCATAGTTTTTCAAACTAGTACTAATCTACGGGTCTTGCAATTGCCCCTTGGGGATAAATAGTGTTTTGAAATTGAAATGTTTAACATGACTCTTTTTTCTTTAATATAATTTTGACTTGGTAAGACAAAATGTTGACATAGTAGCTCATATGTCATATTTAGTAAGTCAAAATGTGGATGTAGCATCATAAAGTTAATTTACTAAGTGAAAATGCTGATTTACTCTCATAAATGTAAGTCATTAATTTTAATTTATACATCATAATTTTAATTTAATAGAAAATGCTGACTTAGTGTACTTTCACCTTAGCAAGTCAATTTTTTTTCTTAGTGTGTTTATATATTACATGTCAAACTCATTACCAAATCTGCTACCACCTCAAAAACATCTCCAGACTTTGACCATCACTCTCAGACTCTGTGGCAGAGTCACTCATCCATGCCTTCATCACCTCCCGAGTGGACTACTGTAATGGTGTCCTGTATGGGATACCCAGTAAGGCTACAATATGTCCAGAACTCGACTTGCATGGTTCTCACAGGGTTGTGGCAGCACATCACCCCAGTCCTCACACAGCTTCACTGGCTCGCGGTCAAATTCCGCATTACCTACAAAATCCTACTCCTCACCTATGAATCTCTCCACGCCACTGCCCCACAGTATCTACGGGACCTTCTCCACCCCCTCACGGAACCTGCGGCCCACCAACAGGGGCCTGCTCTCTGTCCCCGACAACAGACTGCGGACTTTTGGGGACAGAGCCTTCAGCGTCGCAGCCCCCACCCTCTGGAACTCATCCCTACAGAGATCCGAAATACTCCCTCTCTGCACACCTTCAAAAACTTTCTAAAAACCCACCTCTTTACAAAGGCATTTAACCCTAAATTACTTTTTTATTGTTGTCTCTGCAATTATGTGTAAAGCGTCCTTGAGTCTTGTGAAAGGCGCTATATAAATAGAAGTTATTATTATTATTTCAAAAATTTAACTTTGCTCAAAACATTCAATAACTTAGTATCTCCTAAATTTAACTTTTAAGTGAAACTTAAAAGTTCATCTCATCATTTTGACTTCTGACATGCCATTTCCCAGTTGTGACTAAATAAGTCAATACAAGCCAATACTATTGTATCATTAACTAATTTTTCATTTAGTTTATTTCCTCATCTTAGCAGAAGTGGGCTTCTCTCGATTTCTCTGGAACGCTAAAAGGTTTTAAAAAACAAAAACAACAGAGCATGTTAAAATTGTCAACTAGATTTATTGACTGCTGAACATTCATTTGATCAATAAAACATTCCCTTCAAGTGTTAAGCTTTAAGCCCACCATAGCACTTAATGACCGGGTTACCCAGTGCAAAAAAGAAAATGACAACCAGTCAGCACAATCACTGATATGGAACAAAAAAATGACACAAAGTATTAGATATGCTATTGAACAGATGAATTTGTTCTTACTTTGTAGAAATTATCTATTTAAATGACAAAATAAGGAAACCAGACATTCAATTAAGAACTACTGCAGCACTGAGATGACTTTCAGTGATGACACTTAAAGAGCTCTAATTCATTAAAGTTGCAATTAAAGAGAAGGAAAATCCTGAAATTCTTTCAAAAGACTGAATACTTTCAGATCATTCCAGGTGAATTACCTGCAGAGCTTGTGCTTAAACCAACATTGACGAGTCATTAAAAAACATAAAGCAGCAGTTGCAAACAAACTATAGCCTCAATATAATACACTGAAGTATTGTTTCATAAGGTTGCAGCATGTAAACATAACATTGCATTATCTTCCCTCGCAGGATTACCCTATTTGCCAGATTAAAACAATATCATCTCGAATTTTGAAAAACCAAAATTCAATCTTCCATCCTACAAGAGATCTGGAGAAATCCAATGAAAACATTTGGTCAAAATCCTACTTTTAAAACGAATCAACGTTCAACAACAGGGAACACCAAACACAAGTGATATTTCCTCAGACAAATATTTTCAAATTTACACCCAAATAAATGTATTTGTGAGGATTTCCTCTCCATCTTATTTTATTCTGACCAGGTTTCTCCAGATCTGTGAGCGTGACAAGATAGAAATGTGGCTGTGCAACATTAACCTACTCAAATATGTAGGAACCAATAAAGAAAAATACAGAGTTATTTGATGGTTAAGACATTTGGAGGTATATGTGCCGTTTTCTCCCAAACTATTACTCTGATGTGTCTTCAAGAACAAGTAAATGTAATCCATCAGATCATAAGAAACTCCAAAAAAAGAAATGTGAGTGACACAGATGGCATCCAATGCAAGCCAAAGGAATGATGAAGAAAATGACAGTATGTGGTGTGCTTTTCCCCAATCTATTATTAATCAACAGTCAGAGATGTCAGAGAACATCCAGGAGTCTCTATATCTCAGCTTCTATTTGAGTTGCTCAGGTTTCGATTTTTTTTCAATAAATATATGCGACAAATTAAATAAATTAACTTTAAAATGGAATTGCACTGTTTCACAGCTTTTTGAATCGCACTCTTCTATAATTACAAGGCTGGAAAAATGTTGCTCCCTTTTCTGTTTTCACAGATGTATGAGCCATGAATTCTACAGGAATATACTGCATTTTTTTATTTGCACAAAAAAACTGTTTTCATTTTTTCCTTCCATTTCTCTGCTGTCAAGTTATAAATATCAAAAGTTGTAAAACAAATCTTTTCATCTCTCCATGAGACAAAGTGTCATATAAAGCAACAAGTGGTTCTCTGTAAATTCTCTAAAATCTCTGACCGTTGCTCTCACATTTGTTCAGCAGCTAACCCATCTTTGTACCAACCTTTTATTGGTCACATTAAAAGAAAGTTCATCACTCGATTAGAGAAGTGACACTTTCTGCAAGTGTCAAGAAAACTAAATAAAAGAGACTGCTTCAAGTATCCCAAGTGGAATTCAATAGCCCTGAAGGTTTTTGTGTCATATTTTTAAAATCCCAGAACTCCTTCTCTGCTGATAGGCTGGACTGTGTGTGCTGCACACAGCAGTGGTTCAAAAATAAGTTTAAAGTGCCAATTACAATCTTGAATGTTATCAAAAAACTCTTTCAGATACCAGACAGCGTCCATCCCCAACAATTGTTAACGAATTAACGTCCACTTTAAAAGGTCATGGTAATCTAAAGCTAGTATTTAACAATGACTATGCAACATAAGATTGTTCATGCTGATGGTTCATGAGACAGACTTTGTGCTTTAGGTGTTTCAGCATGGGGCCTATGAAGCAGAGAAAAAGAGAGGGTGGACTGAATCCCTTCTGCATCCCAAACTATAACACTAATGTTCGATCTTCGACCCCCAAACAGCAAGATAGTGGAAATACTGGGACTGATTCAAGGTAATATTGTCACAACTGCCAAAATGTCAGTATTTTTGTTGCCTAAACAAAACCCTGAAACAACTGAAAAAACCCAGCCAGGATGTTGGCAGACCCCAGTTCATGTAAATGGTCGGATAAACTGGCAGGACCCAAATATTGCCAAATATATATAATTTTAGCAAAGTCAAATTTGAGGTTTTGTGACAACATTGGCCTACAATGCATTTAAAAGTGGTGTAGTAACGCCAACTTTTTACAAAGGTTGTGTTAAGAGTCATGTGTAAGGGAGTATTTAAGGGAGGATGGCAGAGAACAGGGCTGGATTTGGAGAGGTGATTTGATACTAAAACAAGATTACTTGATGCTTTCTGCAAAGCAAATAATGGTCACCACTTCATAAAGGAATATTTTGAAGTAATATTTTGATTTTGCATCAATATCACCTCAGTTCTATCCAGGACCAAGAGGAAGAGAAACTCTCTGCTTCCCAAACGTGTCAAGTCTGCCTTAAAATTTAAACAATTACCATAAAAGCTGAGATGCCTATGGAGAACTCAGTCCAGTTTTTGTTTGGGCTGCAGAAGAAGACAATCCCTTAGTTCTGCCCAGTGTAGAAGCTTAATTATTAAGACATTATTAAAAACAGACTTGTCTCATGGTAAAAGTCGTGTTAGGACTTCTTTGGACAGTGTGAAGACGAGTCTGTGTTGAGAACTTCGATCATTGTTCTGGTTGACGGGAAGGTCTCCGCTACAGATGGAAGACTCTGGTACCAACTTGGCAAACTGTTGAGAAAGCAAAGTATTAAATATGATCCTCTCCCGAGACAAGGAATAACTAACAAAACAACAGGTTTAGTCTTCCTACCTCTTGAGAGTCATCCAGCTCTTTGCTGTTTTACTGAAGCTGTCTGGACTGGGTGTGGTCATAGCTTCAAAATCCACCAGCTGAAACAAGATTAAACAAACACAAACACAGTTTAGTGGACACATTAAATACACCCCCCACCCTATTCATTGTTTTGTATATTTGACTGTGTACTGCCAGAAATTCAACTACCTTAGTTACCAGCAAAGTTTATTTTGGTCTAGGCGACAAAACAGCAACAGGGAGTTGTGGGTGTAAGCCAGCCGCTGTTGGGACGCCTCAGGACCCCACTTTCTAAATGTTTTCTAATTTTTGCTTTTTCTTGTGAAATACTGGAGTTTGTTTGCTTGTTTTGATCCCTTCATCACTTTTTAACATGAACAGTTTTTAATCTATGTTATCTTGATTCATCCAAGTCAAAAGTTTTGTTTATTTGTTAAGATCCACAAATCCCCAGACAGTCTTTAGTCGAGCAAACAGACCATTATGAGGAAAGTCAACATGCTTCCAGTCTGAAAAAAGTTGACCTCAGCTTTCACAGACTTCAACTTTCTAACGCCTGATCAGATTTCTGAGTCTTGATTCTGTCCAATGTGATTTTGTTTCAGGAAAGAAATGTCTGCTTGGCAGATGCAACATATGTGAGAATTTCAGCCAAACTTGGAAAGTTCTTCTTAAAATGTCTATAAATGTGTTAGAAACAATACTTGGAGAAGCTTTGTATCCATCAATGGGGGCTGAGGGCAGGCTCTTATGTAATGTACATCTTTCATTTGGACAAAAACAAAAACAAAATATGAGTTACTTATCCTTACTGGTCTTTTAATATACTGTATTGTTTTACTCAGACACACAATAACCGTTTTCATACATGGAATACGTTTAAACATCACTGGCTGTATCAAGCTGTTAAAGTGATGGCTTTTTGTCATTCGGACATGCTGTAGGTGTATTTTACGTAAATTTTGCTTACAGTTTTATTCAGACATGACAGCACATTTATGGAAAGAGCCATGTGCTTATGCGACATTTGACAGCTGTTTGGCCGCTGGTGCCTGAGAGGAAGTGATGTCACAGCTGGAAAACAGCTGCGAGTTGGAAAGTTTAATGACAAAAAGTAGTAAGAGTGTTTTCTGTTGTGATGAGACATTAACATTAACTAATTATTACTGTGGTTGTACGCTTAAAAAAAGCATTAAAGTGTTAATATCATCTCATTCACAGTGTTTTCTAGTTTATTAGACTGATTTTAATTTCTATGACCATGGGAGATGATACTTGAGAAATGTATTAGTGTTCAAGATCAAGGCAAACAAGACCTGTCTTTAATATCTCTCTTTACATTAATCTGAAGGCATTTAATTCCAATGCTGCGTTGAAAAAGTTTTGTACACACAGAAATGTTAATACGTCTGACCCAGTAACGCAAGTGATTACGTAAAGAGGTGCACGTCTGAAAGGGGCTCAAGTTTACCTTTCCTTTCGGGATCCTACCGATGACCTCTTTCCCACTGGCCATCAGTGCCCCCATCACGACTGAGTAGGCCACCACACTGAGGAGAAGCAGATCAGGAAAACATTTGTATCATAAGTCCAGATAGAACTTGGACTGCTCTATAGCACATTAGAGGCAGAACATGCTATTCTCTGAACATAAATTAAGGCAGCGCATTTAGAGCGCTAAAACATGGATGGTGGCAGTTTCATCTCCAGAAACTTCGTGTGAAGGAGAGAAAGGTTTCCTCAATTAGTATTAAACATGTTTACACTTATACTTGACCTGAAATGTTTTTGTCAAAGGAGAACTGACATAAAATGTTAACTAAAATGACATCACAGAGGAACACACTACCTGGATCCCCTGGAGAGGGGCATGAGGTTGCAGAAGTAATAAATCAAGGAGAGGATCAGGTTACACACGGCATCACCATCCTGAAAGAACAATGGTCATCGGAGAGTCAACTGTCTACTCTGTTTATTGTCTTTGTATTGAACAGTGTGAGAAGGGTTGAAGACACGAAACCAGGAGTCAAAACACAAGAGGGATATTCATATTGTTTCAGATCAGAGCCAATACCTTTGTCTCAACATTGCTGAGTGCCATCACAGCTCTCAGTATAAATCAAGTCACAATAACAGAAAGCTGAACAGGAGAAACTGAGTCAAGGTTGAACTTTCTTTCATGTTTTAATAAGGCCTATTTTTCTGAAAGGCCTCTACAGAAAACAGCTGGAAATTAGATCCTGCTAAATCCTGTAAAATGATCTATTTGTAAAATGATTGTGAAACTCTCCAGAGAAGTAATTATATTCCCAGCCTAGTTTAGTTTTGACTAGAAAACTGAAATCTGTGACATTACTACAGAGAGGAAGAGAAGAAAGTAGGGGAAATAAGAGGAGACAAGAGCAGAGGAGGGGATTTCAATTGCAAATTGTGTTGACTCTTATAAAATGCTCAGGGGAAACTGCGGTAACTGCTGTGCTGATAGACGTCTTGAAATGACTGCATGAATACTTAAAGTGTGTTCAAACTGTTGACTGCTAAGCTCAGTGCACTATTATTCTGTTTTTTTTGTCATTTTTCCCTCTGACGATTTCATGCTGCAATCACCCACTCCCCAGCACAATAATGTAATGCATCAGTTCACTCAAATTAAATGAAAAATATAAAAACGTGTACAATAAAACTGCCACTAACGATTATTTTCCAGATAAATCGATACATTGTTCTTAAAATGTCATAAAATATTGAAACATGGCCATGTCTTTTTCACAGAAACACAAGGTGACAACTTTAAATGTCCTGTTTTTACTAACTAACAGTCCAAAACCCAAATATGATCAATTTACAGTCATTTAAAACAGAGAAAAGCATCATGTCATCAGGAGGAACATGAGAATATTTGCCATTTTTGCTTGATAAAATACCTTAAAAGCTTATGATTATGAAAAATCCAGGTCTACAACCATCTATCACATCTCATTTGCAGAGGTTAAGAGATCTTCTCCACTGAGACTTCGGCCTCCACCCCAATACAACTGAGGTTTGTTTGTGCCTTTTAAAACATTGAAACAACATCTTGGTTATGCTGGATAATCCACAGACCCTGCTGCTAACTTTTTTTCTACTCAAGATTACATATAATCACAATTGCGTGCAAATTTAATGTTTCATGTCTATTCACAAATCGCTGTATTTAACATGCATCTGCTTTTTATTATGTATGGGACCGCGAAGCTTCCAGTTCACTCTAGAGATAAATCTTACCCCCAGTTCAGTGGACAGCATTAACGCCTTTCCTTTGGTGGTGAGGTCTTTGTAAATGGACTCTATCTCTGACTGGTACTGCTGCGTCCGCTCCTCTGTCGTCTGAGTCTCTACTGAGAATAACATGTTTCCCACCCTAAAATTCCAAAAACAGTTCAGAAGTGGGAATTAGTAGTCACTTAATCTTCATCACAGTCAAATAAACACCAGGGGCTCTATGGATAAACTGTCTAACTGTCATTAACTACTGGAATAATGAGATTTAAAATAAATTCTTCTAAATAGGTTGCATAGCTATTAAGATTTACACATTTCAATGTCCTTCAGCTCTCCTGTAATTTGAGGCTTTTGATTAATCTTATACTGCACTGTAACGTATCGAATCCATATTTGTATTTTCTATTTAACTCTTTTTAATTGTATTAAATATCTTTTTATATTGCCCTATGTTGCTTCTACAATTTGCCTTGATGCCTTTTATGTTTTGTGTAAATGACTTTGAATTGCAGTGTTGTTGAAATGCGCTAAACAAATAAACTTGCCTCGCACTTTTTTTTTTGCCGTCTAGGAGCTGCTTGCATTTAATCTTTTTATTTTTATGTTCACATATTTATTTTTTTCTAACTTCATTCAAGCTTGGGGAAAAGTGTTATTTTATTCTTACATGTTATTCAAATGGAGACAGAATATCAGCTGTCGATTTTACCTGTAAATAATAACCCATGTTGGTATTGTTGCTCTTAAAAACATAGAGCTTGTCACCTTAAATAAACTGCAGAAAAAAGAGCAAAGGGCAGACTGATGTGATGGGCCCAACTCCGTACCTGTCTCCAGTGATAGTGATGGTAAAACCATCATACTCTTTCCCAGAATCCTTCATGCTTGGCACCTTGGAGTTGACCGTGAAGCCATCTCTGGTTTTACTGTTGAACTGCTTCAGGAAATAAAAACACAAACAACCATCCTGGATTTTCACTGCTGAAGAGCTATAACATATAAAACAACCAAAAAAAGAACGAGATGCTGTGCTGCTTTAAAGGTCTCTTTCAATTAAACGTTTGACATTATAAACCAACTAAAAGGTCGATCGTGACAGTTATTTTTTTAACATGGAAACAGCAGCGTACCCTTTTGTCCTTACCTTCATTATAGGAAGCAGATCTTCCACTTTATTCACATTTTCGAGAGCCTGGCGGACCTCTAAGAGTCCTCTGGGGTTGTATGCCCTGAGACAGAGAATAAGAACTTGTTAGTTAAAGAAGCAGCCAGAAGAATCTGATGAAGAAGAAAAGTGTTAATTTATATTTGCATGAACCACTTCCTCAACGCGCTTATGCAAAATGAATAAAGCCTAGAGGAAAGTGTATTAATTTACATAATCCTGCTTTGCAGGCAGCACACAGTAGAATATTAACATAACTGCTGTCAAATAATTTTAGGTGAGATATGCTGATGCTAACCACAAATATGCAGCTCACTAAGTTAAGGCCAGCCTCATATGTGCTAGAATTTAGGGCAATTTGGAGTTCTTTGATTAAACTGAGTTTTTCAATGAATGCATTGTGTTAGTGATGGAAAAGAAGGAAACAAATTAAAATATTTCAGCAACACAGGCAGTGATGAATAAGTGTTTTTAGGCCATAGATGATAGAAAGTGGATAAAGTTTTTGTGTAATTTACCCGTGGTACACCAGTATTCTGTCTTTGATGAAGTCAAGGATGTTGTCAAAGTAGGCCAGGTATCTGATGTTGATAATCTGTCCCCTGAGGCAAAAAGAAAGAAAAAAGGATTTCAGCATACTGTCAAGAAAAGCTGCTTTTGTATCTGAAGAAGTTCTTTCAGCAAGCTTGTCAGAACCAAAGCTATGGTGAAACTGGGTCATATGACAAGGAGTTTAAATAAATGCTTTTACACTACAAAGTTGAGAAAAACCTCAAGCACGGCCGCGTGGAAATACAAATTGCTCAAGGGACTGCTGCGAGTGTCTGACACCGTCTTTGGGGCCAAGTTGTTACCTGATGAGATTGATGTGATTGTTAAAGCCTCGACTTAGACTCCTTGCGGGCATCTGGTCTAACCACAGAACTGGCTGGTCTGGATCTGCAATCCTATGAGCACAGGGGAAAGCATGTTTAGTCTGTCAACACTGTAATCCAATGAGCTAAAGACAAAAGATTCTTTGAAGGAACATGATGTGTGTGCTTTGGTCAGAAGGACAGGGCAACATTTACTTCAGTCTATGTCTGTATTTGGTTTATTTGATTTTATGCAGTAACAAAATTTAAATCTAAGAGTTTAGAGATTTTCGTCACTTACTTCTCAGTTCTGTTTTTGTAACGTAACTTATCTGGTGCTCATACAGCAAATACCACATGAGGACATAGCTGAATATGAGCTCCAGTCTAGACTTTCATTTGTTATGCAAGAGTTTAAAAATGAATAACCCCTATCACATATCAACATCTGCCTTTTTCTTATTCCTTTGCACCCTTCTAATTATTTCCTGAAGATGATTAGGATTCCATACTTGCTTCTGAGCTGCACTTCTTTTCTCTTGGAATATGATGCAAACAGACATTTTTAGGTGTTTTGGTCATTGATCTAGCCAAACCAAACTTACAACCCTAAATCCAGTTTTTCAGTAAATTATGTCTACAGTCACTTTATAAATGTTCCTCACCTCCTCCATTTAACGGCTATGTCGAACATGTCTCTCCACTGCATTTGCCTGGTCTTGCCGTTGACTCGTACTTTCGAGTTGCTCCATGTTCGATGCATAGCCTGCATCACCTCCAGGGTTGCTAAACCCATGGCTGACAGAGTACAGACAACATGTATTTTTACTTCTATTTCTAATATTTGAATTATCCATACGCACTGCAGCATTTATCAGCGGTACCTCTGTGTATTCTCCTGTTAGGTAAGAAACCAGGAGTGTCGTATTGCATTAGCGCCCCCAGGTGGTCGGCTGTGCAGATCAACGTCTGAACTTCACTGCTGTAGCTGTCAAAGTTCTGCGGCAGCACATCCCTGCAGACCACAAATACAGGAAGACAGAGAGGATGAACTTCATCAAAGCTTTCATGTAGAGTTTTTGTTTTCTCTGAATCGTACTGTGGGTACCTGTCAACCTTCTGAAACATCTTTGTAAAAGAGAAGAAACAAGCAGGTTTGCCTCAGCTCTGATGATGATAATGATGACACACTTGAGGTGAAGTTGGGACATATTACATTAACTGAAAATGTATGAATCTTATCTGTTAGATATCATTATATTAAAGCCCATTCTAGCCTACAGTGTTGGTTTGAACTCAGGGCAATACTTGCAGGGACTTAAGCAATGTATCTTTGCAACTTATGGTCAAAGTTGTTGATGCAGGAGTGAATCAGCTACAACAGACCCATCAAACCTACTTGATATGTGGCTGCAAGCCGGGCTGTTCTTCATAGTCTTCTATAAGAAAAGGCAGGTTCTTGGCCCAGTGATTCTTAAAGTTCCCTGGTAAGTCCTGGTCCACGTTGTACTCTGCTACCGGGATGTCAAGGTGGGAATGCAGGTAGCGAGAGTACTCTGGTAGAAAAACAAGGTGTTACAAAGAAGGGAGTGAACATTTTATATAAATACAAATAAAATGACCAGAAATTATTTAATTTAACTATTATAGTTATGTGAAATTTTAGCTTATCTGACCTTAAAAAAATGAAATGTACATAAAATAATGCATATTTAGCAATTTATTTTTGAAGTTGGGTTACTCCTTTTTTACAAACAGACTAAGACTAAATAAAACTCTTTTTTTCTAGTTTTTCCTAAATATATTGGATCATGATGACTTCAAAACTTTTTTACATTTTGTGATTAAAAGTATTTTTCCTTCTTTTCGACTGTGTAAAATCTGTTAATGTAGTTGGTGAGTTGCTGAATACAACTGCCCTTACAGACATAAACAGTTGTATTGATTGATCCTCTGAACAATTCTGGATGATTGGTGGTACATTAAAAAAACATTTATCACATATATGCAGTTTAACAATAATCATTAACAAATTACTTATCCAGGATGCACATAATGTTAGTTGATAAAATCAAAATGTGAAAATGTGAAATTGAAATACATTTTTGTGTGATTCTCACTGAAAAGCCAATATCTATTATATGAAATAACACTAATTACAAGATCTATGGCTAAGCCTCACTGCTGCATCATTACCTAGAACATAATTAATACATTTAGAACTGCAAACAAACACCTGCATCAAAATGATCCACATCTGCCAGCCAGTGTAAACTAAGAATATTAAGTGATATAAAACTCTGGTGAAAGTCTCTCATCAAATAAACTTGTTTGAACATCCTTTCAAAACAATTAACTAGTCATCACAGAAGCAATTTAATAGAGTGGGAGTATCTCAATAGTTTACACGATTGAGTACTGAAAAACATTTGAATGTGTGCATTAAGGTGTCTTAGTATGTGTTCATGTGTGTACCTCTGAGGTATTTCACTTTGAGGTATTCAGAGCTGGCCTTCTGTCCCAGCAGAGGGTCGTTCAACATGACTTTAGTCTGAGCTTTGATGCCCTCGTAGAACTGCCCCATCGCCACGTGACTTAACCCCTTCATGTACTGACACACCTCGTTGTAGGGCTCCAACTGAAGACACCTCTGGAGGTCAAACAGGAGGAGAGGAAAACGTGAGGAAAATTCAAAGGGATCAAAATCAGTTTATGGTATCATACAGGACTACAATTTGTTTAACAAACCCAGGGTTTAAAAGCAATTTAAATCTCTGTTTGATGATCATTTGAGTATTAAGGCAAAAAAAGATATACGATAGGATTGCATGAGATTATACAGCCTAACAGAGGAGCAGACACCATGCTATTTTATTCAGCTCTGGATTCAATCAGTTAGATTCCTCTACCTTGAAATTGCCTATGGCCTCCTGCAGAGAGCCGTGGTGGTACAGCATCATTCCTCGAAGCTGGAGAGACTGGATGTGGTTCTGGTTCAACATGAGGGCTTTCTGGAAGCTCTCCATTGCTGACTCAAAATCCCCCAGCTCCCTGGAAAGAGGAAGAAGAGATACCAAGAGAGCAACAGCGGGTGTGTTGTTAGTCATCCAGAGGTAAACGCTAGGACTCTCAATTCCTTAAATATAAAGGACAAACTATGTTTATCCATGGAACACAAAACATGTAACCAGTGAATACTACAGACTTGATGTACCTGTAGGCCTGCCCAAGGCTCTTATAGGCATCTATGAAATCAGACTTCAGCTTAAGTGCTTCTTTGAATGTCTCAATGGCTTCCTGACGATGGAAAACACAACATCAACACAGAGTTAACAGGAAATTGCATTAGGGAACATGTGGATAGACTCAAATTCTTACTCAGCAGAAGGTTCAGATAAATCCAGATTTTGTCAAGAAACTAAATTTCATAATCAAACATGGTTCAAGTGACCACTTCTGACAGGATTTTGTTTTTATGCTCACATTTGATATTATGTATGGGAAACTACATAGACAAGTTTGTGGTTGGTCCTGCAGATAAAGAATACTCCCTCTGAGCAGAGGTTTTGAAAAATCTAATTTGTTTGGCAAATGCAAAATGTTGGTATATTTCCATCTCTGCAGCTGATATCCTGGAGATACTGGAGTACTATAGAGATTCCAATTCTTGTTAATTACTTGCTATATGTATCACAACTTTATCCTAACTTTATCAGCTTTGATCTTGTACAGAATTTTTAATGTACTGTAATAAAACTGAACAGTGAATTAGGAGTCTTCAGAAATTCTAGCTGCAAAATTAAGATTTTTACCTGATGATGGTGCTTGATGAAAAGATGAAAACAATTCATCCCCTGGGGACCGTGAATGTGTTTCAAAATTCCACAGCAATTCATCCAATAGTTGTTTAGATATTTAAAATAAAGAGACAAAAATATCCATCTCATGGTGGAGCTAGAGGAAAAGTCAAGGGATCCCTAAGTCATTAGGATATTTAATCCTGGAACCATAGATGCCTGTATAAAATTTGGTGCAAAAAAAAGAGTAAGCTTCCAGCGCCACTCGCAGTAACCTGCACTGGAAGAAAAGTCAAAGGATCAGCGTTTACACTAGAATTTATCTTCTTGGGGCCTTTAATATCTAACAAATTTCATGGCAATCCATCCAATAGTTGTCAAGATATTTCCCTAGTTCTCTAGTATTTTTTGAGGTATTTCAGTCGGGACTGACGGACAGTCTTTATCAGAACATCAATAGAGCCATGCTGTTAGCATAGACAAAAAGCATCAAGACTTACCAAATAACTCTAAATGCAAACCTCTGCCTTGCACAAAAACTACACTTTTTTAATTATTTACATACTGCTTACTCTTCCCATACAGCCGTATAAAAAAATGTTTAGTGTAAATAAAATAAAAGTTGACTTTGGGATAAGCAGACAAAGGGCATACAGTTTTCACACTGTTTTCTTTCTCACAGAAAAGACTTTGCCTGAGTCGCAGTTTGTACTGATACAAAGCAGATTGTGCAATGTTGACTTTGTTTCCATGAACACTAGCTGCAGCAGATTACACTATCATGAAACTGCAGTTAAGGAAGAAAATTAAAACCTTAAACTAATAAAAAAAATGGGGTGGAAGGTGGTTAAATCATGTGGGAACCACAACATGTTTCAGATGGTGTGCCTACAATACAGAATTTCTTCTCAACAGAGATAAAATATTTAAATCCTGGGCAAGGAAAGGATTTATAGCCTCTCTCATTTACACACAGGCGTCCACTGCAAAGTTTTCATCTCTGCACGACACACATGGCCTACAGCAGAATTACTTTTTCAGATACCTCCAAGTGCATTATTTTAATCAGAAGTGCAGACCTACAGACCTATCAACAGCAGAATCAGATTTTTATAAAATCCTGCCTTCAGTTCAACACCAAATGAGTCCCTATCTAGATTGTACAATGCTTTCTTTTATGATAATAAGCACTTTGTACGTGAGGAAAAGCAGGAAAGGGGCTTTCTGATGAGGCTTAGGCGGATATTTGCAGTTTTCAGTGGTCCTTTACCAATTTAATGGATTAGAGAAAACACAGCTGGAAAAATATTATAAGATATTTTAAGACACCACACCAGATAAAATACATGAATACGAGTTTACGTTGGAGACTACGTGGCTCAACATAAGCAAATCCTTTCCAAATATTCTGGCACTGGAACAAACTGAGTTTATATTAGAATGCCATTCACAAAACATTAAGACTCAAATACCTGACTTGGTAACGTGGAGACACTTCATCTGGGCCATGTTTTGTTTTTGAAACAGGGAAGGGTTACAAAGCTGCTGTACACCCTTTTGGCAGAAAATCAATCAATAGAAAGTCCAGTACCACCTACGCTGGGTGATTGATATGGAATCATTTCAGAAATATTAAATGTAATACTGTTTTACAGATTATTCAGAGTGTTGTTTGAAGTTAACTGTCAGCTGCATGTGTGCGCTTTACAGGGATTCCCCCAGGAACTTGGTTGGCCAAGGGTTAGCAGAGGTGTTAAACGCAACCAAAAGCCCCACACACACACCTGACTGGATAAAACACAGCAATTGAAGGAGCTTTGCAGACTGTCACGCCTTGTAGAGGAAAGCCTGTAGATTTAACAGCTGCAGACACTCCTCTGCATGAATCTGACATAAATTTATCAAAGTGTGGCAAACACTGTGAATGTTGCATGGAGCAATGATTAGATTTGAGTTGCTGCAGTGTATAAAAACGTATTTCTGATGAAAGGAATAACTGCCCAGACAGACATAGTCAGTCAATTATTTTCAGCACTCAGTAAACCCTCTGCTTTTGTCATCAGTTTGCTGACAACAAAAAGAAGACACAGGAAACTGTGGTGTGAAATACTCCAGCCTCTTCCTACTGAGAGGTCAGCTCATAAATGTGGTTCTCTCTCAAAACATGGCTCAAACTTAATAAATCAACCCAGACACAGAGAAAACTATTTTATCGACTTTGCAGCTGCTCACAGATGATTAAAACACAAAGACATTTGAAAATTGTAGTTAACTTTGCATAACCGTGAGCTTCAGTCTGGTCCATGACTTATTTGATGTTGCATATCTAATTTAAATTTTATGTTGGAAATTCTTGTGAGCTGGTCAACTCTATTGATGAGGAAGGTTTCAGGAAACTCACGATGACTTAAGCAGAATATTTATTGAAGCTTGGCCGCAGAGAATGGAAAGAGCAGCACAAAGTGAAGATCTCTTCCTGGTCCACCATATTTACCCCCCGCTGCCCATAAGGAGTCTAAAATGTATCCCATACAAAGTTATTCTTTAGGTCTGAGACAAAGAAAACCATCTTTTGGTGGTTTTGGGCAATGGCTCTTTCATTCTACAGAGCAGTTGTCATGTGTCTAGAGAGCAGAATGAACTAGAGGTCATTTTGCTTCAAGGGGTCCTGTCTTGGTGTCATTGCTAGTTTCCAACTGACGCAGTTGTCATTTTCACGCCCAACGCCCACAATGTGTAAGTAGCAAATGTACTCGCACCCATCTGTGCACCCATGAGAGTCTTGGTCTTAAAATAAGGTGTGATCAGAAGCATTGTTGGCGCATTGCTATCTTGAGGTAGCAGAAAGCGAGTGTGCCATTCACCAACAAAAACCTGGTCTAAAATCAATGGGACAGATTTTGCTGCTATTTAAGGGGTGCTTTATTCAGATAGTAAGATGTGCCTGCACAAGCAGGTTCTAGGATGTGTAGGTCGCAGTTATATCCACGGATCGAGTGGGACGGGTCATAAAAACAAGAACATTCTGATTAATTGTGGGTGGGTGAAATAGGGTGAATCGTCTCCTCATTAAGAGAGACGCTGTGTGCATTTACACACGAGGCACGGCAGCATAACTTGACAGGCTGACAAGATCGGTCAGGATTTTATGTTAATTTATGTTTTGCATTCTTCTACACATACAAAAGATCACACACAGACTCTGTGTTCATACAGTGAGTAAAGCGGCTGTCCTCATGATCAATCTCCTTCAGAGTAGGGCTGGACGATATGGCCAAAAATGTTATCACGAAAAAAAGTTTCATATCTTTCGAAATCGATAATTAGCACGATAAGTATCAAATCTTTATTTCTATTGAGTTTAAAGGCTGATTTTCGCTACCGAGGGAAAGAAGAAACCTGATGGTTAATTGTGGTTTAAACTCTTCTTTATGGTAAACACTTGATACCAAACAGTGGATCACTTCACAAATCTGAGGTAGAACATTCAAAACAATTATGATAAAATCTTTTTCAACACATATGCATAAGTAAAATTTAGTAAAAGCTTTTTTTCAGTCCTTTTTCCTCAACAAAATAACCATCTTAATAAATAATTAAGTCCTAATTCGTGTATGATTCAAGTGAATAAAATCAAACATTTATTGAATATTTATTGAACATTTGTTATATTGTGATTGAAAAAAATTATATTGCGATAATTATTGTTATTGTTTTATTGTCCAACCCTACTTCAGCGCTGTCTAAAACTGATTTTGAGAAGCTAAAAGTTTAATTATGTTTCCTCAGTCTGTCCTGTCAAGTTTATAACAATTTCTAGCTTCGCTGTTTAATTGTCCCACTATATTTGCTGTGATATTACTGCACGCATTTAAACATTTAAAATTACTGACAACAGCCTCTCTAATCATCAAAGTTGAATCGTTAAAGAAATCACTCATACAATACAATACACAATGAAGAAATCACCTGCAAACTTGTGCTGCTCGACATAATTTCAACAGCAATAAAGACTAAAGGGGCCGGTAGAGGTGGAGAGAAATGTCCAATCAGAGAAACAAGTCGTTCGGGAGGATGATTTATGCGTACATGTCGATTCAGATCACGTCAGAGCCGATCCACGCATCACTCACGGGTTCACAAAGTGTGTACATCTGCTTAACACACAGAGGCAGGGAAGCTGGCAGTCAGTCACAGCTGTGTTGCTGAGAAAAGGTCTGTCTATATAATGACGTCATACTAAATGGATGGATAACTTATATCTAGGCTCCTAGCTATTAAAAACAATTAACAACAATTTGAGAACCTTTTACACCTCAGCAGGCAGCAAACTTCAACACCAACATACTGCATGTCACCGCAACTACACAGTCAACAACAGGCAACTAATGAACGAGAACTGCAAGGGTAAACCACAGAACTGTAGTTTTTTGTAGTAAAAAATGTAGCAGAAGTAGTAGTTGTCTTTTTTAATAATAAAAAAAATGATACAGCCTAATTCCCAGATGTTTGCTTAGAAAAATTAGAAGCCAGTGAGCAACTTACCTTGAGCATGCCCCTGTGGAAGAAGGTGAGGCCTTTATACAACATGGCGATAGGCTGGTTCTTCTTAAGCTCTAAAGACTGCTGGAAGTCTTCCATAGCTGCCACATAGTCCTGGAGAAAAGGCAAAGCACAGGATCAGCATAGTATGGCAGCATGAAGGCATGCGTGTACACATGCACTTACAGAACATTTAAATATCAAACCTCTGAAATGAAGAGCAGTGTCCCTCTGTGTCTGTAGAGACGGGCTGAGGGCTGCAGCTGGATGGCTTTGGTCAGATCAGCCAGAGCCTCGCTGATACGACCCAGAGGAGACAGGATCTGAAGATGCACACACGAAAACAAAAA
The DNA here is from genome assembly GCF_021292245.1 of Micropterus dolomieu. Taxonomy (NCBI): domain Eukaryota; kingdom Metazoa; phylum Chordata; class Actinopteri; order Centrarchiformes; family Centrarchidae; genus Micropterus; species Micropterus dolomieu. Next base: position 22,709,311 of record NC_060159.1, on the reverse strand, counting down.
GAAAAGATGATGCCCAAGCACGTATTCAATAAAAAACATCCATTTTCTTTGCTATTAAATTGGTTTGCCTACAGCAAAGCAAATTACACTGATGTACAGCGGAAGGAGGCAAGGTACAGAAATGTTACATGTGATTCACTAGTTCTGGTTGATAGCCAATTGTACAGTATTTCCTCTTTGAGAGGGCGACCATTCTTCTACAGGAAAAGGTGGAGCAGGCATTTATAAAGTAAAGCTTGAAAACAACAGGCAGGATCTCGAAGAATAGGATTTAAGGAACACTCAAAATATCATCTGATCATTAACTTGGCCTTTGACTTGCACATTGTTGTTAAATTTCTCTGATGCATTGTTCTTGATAGGTTTACAAAAATGTTATTACTTAACATACTAACCTACATTCAATCTCAAGTGAGGATAAAGACAGGGTTGTCTGACTATTTTAGTGACTTGCATGTCAAACTGATCACACCTGAGAGGTATTAAGAGGGTACCAAAAGAGGAAACAGCCCATAAAAATGCCTCAGAGTGAAACTTGGTCGAGAAGACATTTTTTAAAACTGACAGTGTGATTATTTGACCTCTTAGTGCTGCTGCAACAACTGACACGTTCCATTGGGTCTGAACATAATGGCACCTGCTGTACATTACTAGACAACAGAATATTTACAACTTTATAACAATATGTGTATTTTTCCGTTTACTCCTTCCTGTGCTCTTGTGCACGTGGTTAAATCAACTGATACTGGAAAATATTTCACTACATGTTAAGTTTCTCACCCTCAACATCTCACACACTGTCTTGGACCATGTCTGCCACCTTCTCCTTTCCTTTCACACAACAACTTCTGATTGCATCAGAAATAGACTGCAAATCACATGCTATCAAGAAGCTGATGCCTGGATGATCTTAACATAAAATTGATGAGATATAGTGGTAATTAATCAAAAAACTGTAAAAAAAAAAAAACAACTGCTCTAAAAGATATCAACTGTTGCCAAGCACTATGGTCTTAAAGTGTCAAATCTCCTTTTAAAACATACTTTTGACACTATTGAATGGAGGAACTTCAGAGGCCAAACCACAACAAGCTACTTTTTCCCTTTCTCCCCTGTCTGTAAAGAGTCAAGACTCACCTCTGCTCTCTGTTCGTACACCTCCGGCCAGTTAGGCTCGAGAGTGATGACTCGGTTTAGCTCGTACAATGCCAAGTCAGCATTCTTTATGTCCTTGTATGGAGACACAGAAAGGGGAGGCAGTTATATTTTGTTGACATAAACCTTAATATATAGTGACTAAAACTAGGAGAAGAGCCCCAAACCAACTAAAAACACAACAAACTGCTGTCCAGCCTTTTTTCTGGAGGCCACACAACACATGACTGCAGAGCCCTGGCAGATTAAATTTGCATTCTCTGAACGACACAATGAGTCATTCTGCGTTTACCTTAAACTGCTGCTGTAACCAAAATTCAGGATTCCTTTTATTTTGAGACAAATAAAATCAAAGGCAATCAAAGCTTGCACACATCTCCTTATGCTGCCAAATAGCAGTGTGGGTTTCTGGAAAATGTATGGTATTGTTTTTAATCTAATTTTGAGCATAATTAGACGCAAAACTCAACATGAATAGGAGGATACCAATAAATTAAGATTTGGAACAGACTCAACTTTTAATGCAGTCCATCAATACAGAGAACACAAACAGCAGTATGAGTCATCTGCTATGAATAATGTGAAGACCTTGACTACAGCTACAGCACAGTACAGAGGAGTGTGTTTTTCTGACACACACAAATAATCAAGTAGCAACATTATCTCCCAACCAAACACATTTTACTTTAGAAAGAAGCGTATGATAGCTTAGCCACAACTTAATTATTAAGTTTATGACTTTAATGAATTACCAGAAAGGCTGCTCATAGTTGGCAGATTTCAACTGTATTTTAATGCTGGGTAAGTAAGTACATTCACATTCACATTCACATTTCAAAGTTAAAGTTAAAGATGCTTCGTAAGTGCACAGAGATTACAGTGCCATAAAAACAAGAATTTCAGGGATAATATTTTAAAAGAGCCAAACAGTGCTGTTGTATTCCACTTATATCACTCACCTGCAGGCTTTTCTTCCCATAAGCTATCCCTCTTCCATATATGGCACTGACCAGCTCTGGGTCAACCTTTGTCAAAGACAAAACATGTCAGGGAATTGTTCATGGTGTGAACACAAAGAAAGGAAGTTGCGTTTTGAGCCTGGGATGTATGGAAACAAGGTGACAAATGAGCAAAGTGCTGCAATCCTAAAAGATGTACAGAGAGTAAATATCTGCTTCTCCAGTTGCAAACACACCTGTAGTAAGCGTGAGAAGTGTTTGATGGCTTCATCATAGAGACCATTGCCTATCAGAACGTAGCCTATAGCTGCAATGACAAAACAAATGATGATGAATAACTAGGAAAGCAAAATCATATAAATCTGTTCAGCTTTAATAAAGTGTGTACTTACAACAACATGCCAACTTACCAAGTTCTTCATTTGTGTTGTGGTTATCAACAGGGAAGGGGATTTTTTTCTGTTCTATAAACAACTTGGCCTGGTTCTATGAGAGACATGAAAAAATAAAAAACAGCACTTACATACAGGAAACTAAATAAAGGTTTCCTGTGTGAATGGAGGAGAAACACATCTTAAAAGCTAAAAACATATGTTTTGCTATATAAAAAAGTATATTTAATATATATATGTAAAGCCAATAAAAAGAAAATATTGTCAAGGTTATTTTGGTAAGTTTCAAAAGGTGTTTAGCAAGGATCTCTCAAGGTTATACGGAGCAATTACCCCCACAGAACAGAGGGAAGTACCTTTTAAATGCCAAGGATGCATACTACTGCCAAGCAAATTCTTGTGTAGCAATAAAAAAGGCTAGCTGTCTCTCCTTCTCAAAGTGTCACATAGTATTTACTGTGTAATCCCAAATTGTGAGCATGTTGTGAGCAAAGTGTCAGCAAGACATAATGTATGCACCATTACAGGATGTAAATTTGACTGCATGCAAATGTTGCTGTCGCAGCATTTTGGGTTTCCAAAACAGCACAGCAACTGACAAGACAAATATCAAAGACAGAACTGAGGAATGTGTATCAAACTAAAACACAAGCATAGCGTAATGTTTCATCCACACATTACAGCAAAACAAACATTAATCAACAAAAGGGGGGAATGTTAGCCAGGGTTTCTTAGTTGATTCAAAAATCAGAGCGTGGAGTGCATACAGTGCAGTGTTGTGCTATTTAAGTAAAAACAAGGTGTTCAGGCTTGACTAGAAAACCACACTTTTCTCTAAATGAAACGGTTAAAGACTGTGGCTGATGAAGATGTGATTAATGTGTGTGCGCATTTGAGATCTCACCAAGATCTTCTCTGCGTTAAGTGAGAAGACAGACTCGCAGGACGGGTTGCTTCCCTCCTCACAGTCTGGATCTTCCAACTGTAAAATAGAGGACTCTGAAAAGAAAAATATTCTGAGCATTTATTACGGAAAGCTCTTAACTTAACAGTTAATATCTGTGTGTATTGCAGACCATCATATGCATGGGAGTACATTTTAAAACCAGTAGTCTTTCGTGTTACATTTCAACAGTCTTATATTTCAATGAAAAAATGTCTCAGACGTCATGCTGACCCAACCCCACTCATAGTGGATTCCAAAACATCAAAGCATGCCTGCAATGCGTAGTTCTTCAGACCAAAAGGCAATTCGCTAAGGAGTAACTAAATAATTAAAATTTAAATCATGACAGCTTTTAATTGCACAGTTTGAGGATTAAAAAAACATTTTAATCATCCTTTGAAAGAACAAGACACATCTTGGCCATTTAAAGTTACATTTTCACAGGCCATACTAGTATTTTTGCAAGTTTTAGTCAATTTACTGCAAAACACATGTGTTTCGATAAACACTTTCCCAAAATACAAAATGTTTGTGCAGTTTGTAGGTGTATTGTTCATGGTAAACCCTGCCATCATGGTAAAAACCTTGTCTCTTTTAGATGTTGCCAGAGTTTTGTTAATAATGTGTGGTAAAATGATATAAAGCATGGACAAATTTATGAAGTCTCCCCTGCATTACCACACAGAGATAACATAACTTAGATAGTTTTAAAAGCTGACACGGTGTTCAGTTAGATGGATTTAAGTGAATTTGCTGATTGCCTAGGAGGTAAAAAACACACCTTTGATACACTTGGGCTGAAACATGCAAGACCACTGCTATACTATATTACCGGTATACAACATGCGATATAGAACTTTTAACTGTGTACATTGCACTAATTCTTATTGCTCATATTGTGAATACTTGCACATTCCCTGTCAAATATCCTGAATGTTGTTTTGCATTATTTTGTGTACTTGTACATTTCGGATCTCTTTACTTTTTCTATATTTATGTTAATGTTTACTGTTAAGCACCACTATACCAAGGCAAATTCCTCATATGTGAAAATGCACCTGACAATAAACCTGCTTGTGATGCTTTGAATTTTGTTTTACAAATCACCCAGAATATCAGTTCAGTTCAACAAACAAGCCAAAGCAGAACTCATCTCAAAGAACGTCAACTTGTGCAACCAGTCCAGTGTTCTTACACTAAAATCCACTTTGAGGAAGTGTGTCCTGATATTTAAAATAGCTTGGTGCATAAGTTGTAGGCAGAATCCACCAGCAGCTCGTTGCCATCCGAAAAATGTTTCTGCATGTTATGCAGCGTTAAATATACATTGTTCTTGTTTAGCAAGGCAAACCTAAATAGCGCGGTTTTTGACAGGAGTTTGGTGTAAGCTAAAATATGCAGTTTGTAAGTGAGTTTTTCCACGAGTTTTAACTTATTAAGTTTCCTTACTGTAACGTTACACATCAAAATACTCTCTCTCTTGCGCTACTAACGTACTCTTTTTCTTTATCTCCGGTTTCAAATCCTATTTAACCTCTACGGCAACAAGAGCAGGATTTTATGTTAGTTATCTCTTCTGGGCTTTCACCGCTTGTTGTTATCGTCTTAACGTTAGCTTACAAACGGTTAAGCTAACGTTAACCGCCGGGATGCATAACGTTAGTGACAGATGAACCGGGTAGGACGTGGCAAAGTAACAGCGAAAAGAGAGACTTTACCGCAGTCAGCCGCGTACTCTTCCCACTCGGACAGCGAGCTGCATCCCTGCTTGTGGAGCTCATTGTTGAACAAAGTGAGAGTGGATAAATACTCGGAAGAGAAGATCGCCTGACACAGATACAGTAATGAAAACGCCACCACAACAACATCCCGGCTGGCAGGGGCCATGTTGTGTTACATGTGTGACGCCAGAGAGCGGAAGCTGCTGCAAACCGAACCGAACTGACACGCCCCCCTCCCGCCCGAGGCGAAGGAGAAGACTGCAGCCGGAGAGGACGGTCGAACTACATTTCCCAACATGCTCTGCGGCTGCCAAACCTGTCCCTCCAGCGTAAAGCCAAAATAAACAAAACCGTTTCAAATTAAAACCAAACCACACAATTTTCAGTCTTCACTACTATTAGAGTTATCAAAGAATATCAAACTGCTCCCTTGGAAATCAAAGTTATATATGTCTTATTAATCTCTGGTGTTATAATGATAAGATACTGGAGTCCATCCTTTAACAACCTTTTCATTTACCACTAATAGAATTATATTACCTTAAAACTTCAATTAAAAGCCTAGTCCCTATTAGAGCCTGAAACAATGAGAAACAATGAGCACCAAAGTATTCCTTCAGATTAACTGGCATGGTAAAGGAATTGAAGGCCTGTCCTAATAGCAGGGTGAGTTAAAGACCACGCTATTAATTGAAGTTTTATGGTTAGTGGTCGAGGGAGTGTTGGGATCATTGTCATAAGCAAAAACAGTACCACGATGTAAAATACTGCATTAAAAGTCCTGCACTCACAATACAGTAATGTTTTTTAAGCTCAGTGTATTTGAATATATATACTTTAACAGTAGCGAGTAACAACAACTGTTAAATTAACATAATGGGGTAAAAAGTATAATATTTCGACCTGAATTGCAGAGAAGTAAAATTATGAAATATGCTTTGTTCTGTAGCAAATAAAATAGTAATAAAGCTCCACAGTAAGAAATATATTGCATAGCAATTGAGAATCTCATAGCGTTCAGTCAGAGTAAGTAATTAATGCATAAAATCAATCTTAAAACATAAAACCTGAAATAATTTGCGTGTTGAGCGCATAGACTTTGTGGTTGAGCGTCAAACCTTCAGACGTTGACAAATCTGCACTTATATTTTGAAAGCGGAACTGAGTGTAACCGTCTGACTTCCGCTTTGGTTGTTGCCTCGCATGCTAGCGGCTTTCGGAGAAGCAGTTCACAGGGCGAAGAATGGGGAAAGATGACTTTAGGTGTATTGAGTGTAACGAAATAGCAGCTGAGTTACACAGGGATTACAGTAACGGGATCCTGAAGATAACTATATGTGTGCGTGAATTATTAACATCTTTGATCTGACTTGTTTGGTTTAACTGTCCGTGATGAACGCGCTAGCTTAACGTTACATCGTTTGCCTTGAAGTTAACGTTACATGTCTCTTTTCTTAAACGAAGTTAGTTTTGTAGCTATACATTACAAGTAATAGGTTAATAAAGCAAACAGAGAACATAAATATCCGCATTATTTCGACATTTTGTCATGTTGTCAGTGAGACACCTGTTTGTTGCCTCAGGACTGGTTCTGATGAAATGTGCCAACAGAGTTGAACTAACTTTGCACTGATAATGCTTTGCAAACAAACACACAACTTGGACAACATGCCCAAACGCTCGTCTGTTAAGTATTAGGACCATCTCTTAAATTAGCCTTAACAGCTAGAGTTGACTTTGCCTGTGTGTCTGTATCTCCAGGAGTCGTGCCAGAAACCAGTGGACAAGTACATTGAATATGACCCAGTTATCATCCTGATTGATGCCATTTTGTGCAAGACGCAGGCTTTCAGACACATTTTGTTCAACACAAGCTTGAATGTAAGTTCCCTCAACTATTTTACCTCCCTTCCACATGTGCTCAAACAATGTAAGGTCAATCTAAACTGGATATTATAACTAGTTATAATACCAGCTATATTGTGTGTGGATGCGTGCATGTAGGGGCCTTTTGGTGAACACATAAGTACTAATGAGCACTCGCAGTAAATGAACATCTTATCTTTTCAGTTCAGTTGTGTAGCTCTGTTTTGCTACAGGATCACAGAGATTGCTTTCTTCATGCGTGGTTTAGTTCATACAGATGCTGTCATGTCTATGTGTGTTCAAGTATACTTACATTTTCTCCATCTCTGCAGATCCACTGGAAGCTGTGTGTGTTCTGCCTGCTGTGTGAGGCTTACCTCAGGTGGTCTCTGCTTCATGGCTCTGAGCAGAGCAGTGACCCTGCTGACATCATCAGGTACACCAAGGAATGGGAATTCTACGGCATGTTTGGATTAGCCTCCCTTGGTAAGATGATAAAACTAGAGATCCATCATCAATATTCTCATCATCGAGTCATCAGGAAGTTCAAAATATTGATGTTTCTTTAATTTAAATGATGCTGCCTGTCAAGAAAAAAACTTTTACACAGCTACATATTGAAGAGTGGTGTTTTGTTCACCCTAGCCTGATAATCAGATTCAATTACCATTTAGTTTCACTCATTGTAATATTTCTTTTAATCTACTTGAATTGCTGAACAAATCAGACATGCAGGCAGCAGTTCAGAGGTCTGAAACTGGGCTATGTTTACCTTGGAGGAGGGTTGTAGTTAATGACTATTCTTTTCAGTTGATTCTTTTTAGTCTGTAAAATTTCATAAAATAGTGTTTTTTTAAAAGCCCTTCACGAGTGCCCAAAGGGTTGTCTTTTAATCACTTGTTTTTACCAACCAACAGTCCAAGTCCCGGATATTTAATTTACAATAAAACAGAGAAAAGCAGCAAATCCTCACATTTGAGAAACTGGAACTAGACAATGATTGACTTTTTTGCTTCAAAAATAACTTAATCGATTTAAAAATTGTTGATTAATGCTGTGTCAGTAAACTAATCATTTCCCTGGAGTCGAGTGCCCTGGAGTACAAAGGACAAATCCCCTACATGTTGCTCTTGTTGGTATCACAGGGTTGACCTATTGAGTTTCATGAGTATCTAAAACCTTTTGTACTAAAAAGAAATTTACATTTGTTATTAAATACATATATCTGTGGATGACATGTCCGTCTTTTGGTCGTGTAGAGCTGTCAGCGTTCTTCGGCGGTGTGCTGTGCTTTCTTTGGGTGGTGGTGGGTCGTCTGCAGGGTGGGACCCTCGATCTCAGCCTGCTCATCAGAGCCCTGCTGCTCTCCTGCTACGGCAAGGTCCTCCTCATCCCTGCTGTCATCTGGGAACATGACTACTCCCCGGTGTGTCTGGGCCTCATCAAACTGTTTGTGCTCACCTCCAACTCGCAGGCTATCAGAGGTAGGAGAACACATGTGTTGATTCACCCTCATTACAAAAACAACATATTCTTTCAGTTACCTCTGTTGTGTTGCTTTTACATGCCAAGGTACCCACTTCTGAGATTTCTGACACCAATCTAAAACAGTAGACGTGAATAGAATTTATATTGTGCAGCTCACAACACAGAAACAATATTTAAAAAAAATAAAACAACTTTTCAAATATAGAGCGGGGCTAGACCGTACTCTTTGTAATATTATTTACAGAGACCCAACAATTCTTACCATGAGCACAACACAGCAACACTTTGGTGACAATGGCAAAGAGAAGACACAGCAGCACAATGCAAGTTCCACATAGAGGTGTAAAATAATAGTAATGGCAATAATACAGATATCAATAACAATGTCTCCTTTCCTCTGGATAATCCACAAACTCACTGTGAATAGGTGTCTTTGGAAGTACTTTCTACTGAGAAAATAGTCCCTACGAAAACTGTTGACAGTTAAGTACAGTAGATTAAACGGAGTGACACTGACATTGTTTCTGCAAACAAATGTTGCTTTTAAAAATCGCAGTGTCAATCTGTCTGTCGGAGTATTAGATGGATTGCCATGAAATTTATTTAAGATATTTATGTCTCCCACATGATAAACCCTGCTGATTTTGGCGACTTTTTCTCTACCACCAAAATGAGTAGACTTTTTGTTTTTTATTGAAATACCCTGAGAACTACTGGATGTTTTTACCACGTCTATTAAATAGCGTGCAGGCATTCATGTTTTCCAGAGGATGAATTGTAGAAACCTCCCCCTTCGTGTTCATCATTGAGTCAAAATTTCTGTTTAGCCAGTACGTTGGTGTGTGACACAATGCTATGCTAAACTAAGATAGTAAACTTTAAGACTTAGCAAGTAGTATAAATCACCATTGCCTCAGTGAGCTGCTAGCTTGACTGTGAACTCTTAGTCTTGTTTAAATATGAATTTAAAACCAAGATAGTAATTTAACTGAAATAGGATATTTTAAAGTAAACTAGTAATAGTTTTGGAAAGAGTAGACATGTGGTACCAATATTTAATAGGTTAAAGTTATTGTTTATTAGTGATGTCTTATATTAAGTATGAAAAATATTTAGATCTTTATGGAACATCTGATTTCTGACCCGCGAACTTCTACATTGCAATTATTTATTTATAATAATGTATGATACTGAGTGACCAATAATGCTCAGATTTGTTTAAAATTTACATCTGTAAATAAAATAAAATTTCTAATACACCCAAAACTGGCCAAGAAAAAATCACAAATTTAAGAGAGAAATAAGGAGTAATTTTAATAATTATTTTGTCCCAAAAGCTTATACCTTGTGAGACATCAGGAAGTACTGGTATTTTATTCTTCAACCAATATTTTAAAGCACCAGCAGGTGGCAACTAACTCTTTGTTTGAAAAAAAATCCCTCCTGCTCCTGTGCTCCTGACTACAAAGAAAATAAATACATTACATAACAGAAAGGTTTTAGTTCACGTTTCTTGTGTTGTATAATTAGTTCTTCAGCAGCGGCTCTGGAAATATAAATGTGCTCATTGTATTTGACAGCTAGCCTGTGACCAGCAAATAATGAGATGTTGCTGAATGATTTATGGTCTGTTGCTCCTGATGAGGAGTTTCTGTATGTCATTTTAATTAAGATCAAATTACACTGTGTTTGATGCCAAGTGCAACAAAGTAATGAATAAAGTCCTTTAACTGCTTTAATATCAAATTGTCACTTAATGTTGCACTTGTTATTACATTTGTTGGTTAAAATGGGAACTTCTCAGAAGATGTGTTGAGACTTTATTGGTTTGTATGATTCCAGAGTTTCCATGGAAAAAGTGTGTATTTATAATTTTCTCCTTTTCTCTCCCCTCCATCTCTTCTCCAGTGATCCTGAACAGCAGTAGACGTCTGTCATTGATGGCCGTGTGTTTGGGCCTGCTGTCAGAGACCTGCGTGGCTCAGGCCTGTAAAAAGCTTCCATGGAGCCTCCAGGACATGTTGACATTTGAATGAATGAGGAAAATTAAAGTTATCTCAGGGACGAAAAGTGATCATGGATGCCAACCCGTGCCACAGAGAGATTTTTTTTTATGAACCTTGTGCCACCTGAACTGAAATTCCTTTTATTTATTGTTTTGTTTTTTGTTTGCTGCTCATGCCAACCAGGCAGAGAGCAGAAGAAGAGAGTAGATACATTTTTTCCATGTACTCTTTATAGAGAAAAAGATCCATCTTTATTGTGAAGGGATATCGAAGATGCAGCAGTGGCCCTCCTCTTGTTTTTACTTTGGTTTTAAAGTTGAGCTCCCAAGTCAAGATTCCAGTTGAATTTGATTTGATGACTTTATAAAGACAGTCCCACAGGGGAGCCACAGCATGGGAACGTCCCCTGATCTAAATGACTAAACTTGCTCTAACTCCCAAGGCCACTCTCTAAGAATGACACAAACACAGACCCTGAGGTTGCAATTTGACAATAACTACTTCTCTGTTTGGACAGGCTCACATTCTTTGACTCATTGGTGAAATGTTTACCTTAAATCCACACACACACACACAGAAACAGGGTAACTTATATCACACATCACAATAAATAAAGCAGACATAATTTACTTTCCTAGTATTTATGCAATGTTAAAGTTAGTGATAAAAAAGATAGAAGAGCTGCTAATGTCTGGTTTTACATTGTTAAATTAATTGTTTAGTCTATAAAATACCTTTTAGTTTCCCAGAGCCAAAGGTGATGTCTTCAAATTGCAAGGTTTGTCCAAGCAGCAGTCTAAATCCCAAAATATGTAATTAACGATATGAAACCGATAAAAACAGCAAATCCCCACATTTAAGAAGTTGTTTAATAACTGACAAACGATTATTTGCTAACCAAATCATTTGCTGATTAATTTTCTGTCAGTCAACTGATAAAGCAGGGTCAGTCATTTTGTTGCAGATTTTATTGAATGTTAAGTAAAATCCACCAAACTACAGCAAGTATCTTTACAGTCACAATAACCATAATGAAACATGTTAACTAGCTGCAGGCTAAGTGTCTGTGGAATGAGGGGAATTTATTCTTTACACTTATCTGCAGTGAAAAGGGACAGACACTATCAGGGAGCCGTTGTTATGAACTGCTGCAGAGCCCGACACATGACGAGAGGCGAGGCAGAACTCTTTCTGAACAAAACCTGTTTCAGCTGTGCTGGAGGACTCCCCTGACCATATCCAATGATATTCTGTGAAACAAGATCACAGATAATGTGATTCACATTCAGCACTTTGGGGGTTTTCAGAAAATCATCAATTTACCTTGAAATGAAGAGTCACACCTTGGTATATTTACCATAAACAAATGACCCGTGTCTCATCCATGCCCCTTCTTTGGTGTTTTCTTTGTCTTTATTGAAGAGATCTGCATTTCCCTCATTCCACCATCAGACGTTACCATAAGGTCTGAATCTTGTGTAAGAATAGCGCCTTCTTTATGTTGTTTTGTAAAGCGGCACTTTCAAAATGTCCTCTGTGCTAAATTAACAAAAATACACTGTAAAATCCAGTGTTTTAGATGATTGTGTTAAGAGCAGTTATGTATGCAGATTTCTCAAAAAATAGTGATATGTTAAAACTATACATTGTGCTCATATTTAAATGAACTGAAGCTGCCATTTTATTCATAGATGAAGGGTTTTCTCAAAGCAAATCTGAACGATATGTCTGTACTTTCTACTTTTGTTGCAAATGCTGATCTATCAGGGACTTATTCCTCTGTGATAGATAATGTGAAATGAACTTGTAGAGCGAGTTTGCAATGAGCTGCAGAGAAACACACTGCAGATAAATGCTGCAGCATGTGCACTCTGAACTTTGTTATATAAATGTGTGACGAGAAAATAAAATCTATGCGTTTTAATACAATTATTCTGATTTTGTGTGTGTGTGTGTGTGTGTGTGTGTGTGTATGCTGCCTCTGCACATGTTATGAATGCATGTTATTGCAGGCCTGTGAATAGTTGAGGAGACAGCACACGAATGTGGAATGTTTTGTTAGGTGTCCTCACCCTGGGTGGATCTGTGCTCCAGTCTGTGGAGAGTAACACAGTCTGGGTCTCTTTAGGTTTTTAAACCAGACATGCCAAAACTTACAAACATCTTATTAAATGTCATCTAAAAGATAAACTGGTGTTTTCATGGATCCACACAGCAGAATGATGGCAGAAAGTTTGAATAAATTTGGTCTAGTTTGGAGCTCGGAGACAACTTACGGTATACAAACACCCATGTGTAGTAGTTCTACTTAAAACATCCTGAATCATTTCTCAGTTAAATTGAGGGTTATGGAGATACCAAACCTTTAGAAGTCTGTTTTTAATTTCAATCTTACATTTCTTTAATTGATGCATAAACATGGAAATAAGCATAGGGATCAACATCTGTCACTGTTATACCTGAAGAACTTGTTGACACACTGATTCTCCTGGACAAAATCTGCCTGAGGTAGTTTCTAAATGTGGAGTCTGGAAAGTGTTCAGTCAATCAGTCACTTACTGTGGCATGCAGTGGTTTAGTCTGAGTCTGACTAATCAGATTACCAGAACAGCAGTCACCAGGTCTGAACCAGTGTGTAAACTAAGCACCGGAGCTGGAGGGTAAATGCAACTTGAAGTCTTATTAACCCTGCTGGTACAATAAGATGCTATAAAACCCTTTATCTTTGCTGAAAATGTATCCGATTCTTGTTTATATTAAGGAGTTATTTTTACCTACTGAGTAGGCCTGAAGACTAGAGGTCATAGTTGATGTAACTTTTCATCAAATCATCCATCTTTGTCTCTCCCCAAATAAGAAACTTGACCAATGTAATGAATGAACATGCAAAACAACATTACAAGAGTTTTATTAATCGATGCTAGGAGCTCTGTTAGGCACAGCTGAGCTTTAAGCTAGCTTGTTAAATGCCGATAACATCATAACAAGCTCACAATGCTGGTGTTTCGAAGGTATGATGCTCATATCTACCATCTTCGCCATCTTAATTTAGCATGCTAGCATTTACTAATTAACACTAAACACAACAAACAGCTAGGGCTGATGGAAATGTCATTAGTTTTGCAGGTATTTGGTTGTAAACCAAATTAAGATTTAAATTAAGATAGTGCTAAAATCGAGGGATCACCAAAGTTATTATTATTAGGGGAACAGAGATATCTGGACCCAATTTCATGGCCACTGAACCAATAGTTGCTGAGAGATTTCACTTAAAAGCACAAATCCTGAAGGGGAAAAGTCAGATGATCAACAAAGTCATCAGGATTCCTCATGTGGAGATATATATTTTAGTCTGGACCAGGGGCGGACTGTAATAATTCAGGCTGGGAATTTGACTCCATCTCAGGTTCACACAAATTTTTGTGGACTAACCCTATTTGTTGATATAACGGGTACCAAAACAGGTGAAGTCTTTGCCACTATGTTCATCTACAGACATTTGGGACTGATCATTAAAGTAGCCTTTGTGACCACTGAGTTTTCAAGGTATGCTATGGTTATGGGTTATGGGTTAACTCACACATTTTAACAATTGAAGAGCTTTAATACCTCCTCTTCACTTTCATTCTCTCTTATAAACCACTTCCATACTTTGTCTTGTTCAATGAGAAATGTGAGCTCTAGCTTGTCCTGCCAGCTAGGATTGTATTTTCTGTTCCCTCAGTTAAGATTTGAGTGGGTACGTTTGCTCAAATGATTTATTTATTCAATTAATGAAGTACTGATATACCAGGAAATGTGTTGCACACTAACCAGTGGTCGTTTGTCTAGAGACAGCACAAGACCTGAAACACAAATAGGTTTGTCATGAACTGGCCTCACTGGAATCAATAGAATGAAAACAAAAACAAAAAGGAAACATGATAATAATATAAAATACACACTCTGATCAATATTTTACAAGAATTAGCTACAAAAATCTGCAATTGGCGACTTCAATTTATGTGTTGTTGTGACAGACGAGCCTTCTGCTGGTCCCCACACACTCCAGCTCTGATGTGGCAATCTGTCCCATCCCTCCCTGTGGAGAGTGATGTGCACCTTGGATTTGCTCTCTCAATCAAGATTATGTTAATCTGCTCTAATCGCCTAACAGACGCTCAGACAGCACAAGACCAGAGCACAGAGCAGAGAGGGAACGACAACATGGGCTTAAAATGATGCATACTGCACAACTGTCAGTATAGAGGGTATTTATGCAAAGAGAATATCAAAGCCCTTTTATAAAGCTTTTAATATTTGATTTCTGATATATACATTAGGGCTATATTTTGACCTTTCATTTGACGTCAGATCTGATATGGTCCAGCTGCAGTGCAGATACTGTTCAATACTGTTCGTACTACACTGAATTTCAATGTAAAGCTTTAAGGTCAATTTAAAGATCTAAATTCTGTTTTGGTTGCTCCCCTGACAGGGAGATTTGAAGGAGGAACAGTAAATAAATCCAAATTTAGAAACATTTAAACATGAATGAATATAGAGTTCTAAAAAGAAACACTGTCTTTAGACAGCTTCAATCAAAAACATACTAGTGGGCATTGTTGGAAACAAAAACCAACAGTACAGTAGAAAAAAACAGTTAACATAAGTCTGAAAAAGGGGAAATTTATTCTAAATATTCTCCAACAAATACTCAAATACAGGAGGTCCTTTAGTAAACGTTTACTTGTATACTAAGTGTCTAAAAGGATTCATTATGCATGCAAAATGGCCTTGGTCAGTGTTAAATTATTATATAATAGACAATTGGATTATTGTTAGTGATGCAACATCTAAGCAGCATTTTTGTGGTGAAGCTAATTTGATCTATTTTATATAGTGGTGAGTGGTTTAATTTACTGGAAAACAGTACCTCATATTATATATGCTCTTCATGGGTTTGTTAAAGTTTTTTGTATAGCTCAGATAATTGAAGTGGAGTAAAATGCTCAGTGAAAAACATAGTTTATTGCCTTTATCAGTCATCTGTTACCGCCCAACGTAACATTGGTTTATTAAATTTTAAGAAACACCTTTCTGACTGTTGCAGAGTCTAAGATTTCAAAGCTGATTGTTGCAGAGGAAAAAATTCACAAAGCCATTATACCAAACCACAAGAAAACATGCTGCACATTTGGAGTTAAAATGTTGCATGACCCATTTCTGCAGTCTCACAGGGGAGGTATGAAAGAAATTTAAATAGAGTCTCGGAGTACGAAAATATAAACAGTGTTGTCATCATCTGTAATTCATCTCATGTGAAGCTGCTACATCAAAGCCATCACATCCCGCTGCAGTAATGATCAATTGAAGTGGAACTGCACCAGCTTGGCAGATGCTCGAGACCTAAATGCAGATTGGTGAATTTAAATGCAGGACAGAGTGAGATGCATTCAGGAAAAAGAAAGAAGTAGGGCAGCAGAGAGAACACGAAGACTGCAGTTTGGTCTGAGAGAGCTGTCTGGTAGAGTTTTTAAAACCACTGAATGAATTGCGATGAAATTTGATATAGACATTTACAGTATGTTCCCTTCAGGGTGAATTGTAATAACTTTGGTGATCCCTTAACTCTTCATCTGTACTTCTGCCTGTTACTCTATTTTATTTATACAAATAAAAAACATGAAATTCCCATCAGGCTTAGCTGTACATTGTGTTTAGCGCAAATTAGCAAATGTGAGCATGCTAAAACGCTAAACTAAGATGGTGAATAAGGTAAACATTTTACTTGCAGCTAGCTGATATTAGCATTTAGCAAAAGCACCAACTGTGCCTAAGAACAAGTAGCTGCTAACATGGCTACAAACATGAATTTGTATCCTTGACAGGTTGTATAAGGCTCTAAAAGAAGACCAACATGTGTTCTCTGTCTTTTGGACAGGGACAAATTTTCAGATGATTCAGGGCCCATTTAACCCCAAAATATT
This sequence comes from Micropterus dolomieu, assembly GCF_021292245.1. NCBI lineage: Eukaryota > Metazoa > Chordata > Actinopteri > Centrarchiformes > Centrarchidae > Micropterus > Micropterus dolomieu. Next base: position 22,692,809 of record NC_060159.1, on the reverse strand, counting down.
GGTCTAGCTAATTTCTATCAAGACTTCAGATTCTATTCTGCAAAGTGTGTTTTGTGCAGAAGAATTAAAAAAGCTCACTCCAAACTTGAGAAGTATGGAATCACTTTATTAAATTCATATCAGTATAACTATGATAGGATTTAGACTAATTGTCCAAAGAAACAGTAGTATGGTCATTCATGGATTAAAGAACGGGAGTAATGATGGATGGTAACAACATGGGGTTCACATGTTCTCTGAACAACTTTTGCTTATACAACACAAAATACATTAAAACATTTTTCCACTATAGTGATTTAATAAATGATTATGATGAATGATATACAGTATAAATATGAAGTCAGACATTTCACTTTCCAATTACATATCCAAACCAATTTTACAGCTGCAGCCAATAACTAGAAAAGGTGGATAACAATCAGAATATTTAGATTATAAGTAGATACTAATAATCGGCTGTACCTCTTAGACATTCTTGTGTTGTTCTCTGCTGATTCAGGTGCTGAAACATAGGTCTCAACACAGGTCAGCTAAAGGAGAATAACTTTTTTGTTTAAGTGAAAAAATTGTGTTTTTATGCATTTTGGAGCTTTTTGGAGAAGGACAAGCAAATGTTAAAAACAAAAAGTTTTAGGTGGATGAAACATGGGCATTTGACAGCTCATCTCGATATAAAGCAACATGTTTCATGAACACATCTCCCCCTCGGGCACTCTCTCATTAAATACCATCAATCTCTGATTATGCTATTTTGTGTACCCACTTCAACATCATTAAAGTAATACCCCTAACTTTAGTCAAACCACATGAAATCTGTGTGGTTGCAATGCATTCAGTCCTATGTAGGCCACTTTTAAGTAGAAAAATTGGTCTTTCAGTCCTTTTCTAACAACTGATTTCTTCATGTGATTGTTCAAAGTTGGTGCAAAATGGCGGCTTTAGAAAGAAGCCCTTGCTGTTTGATTCAGAGAGACCACAACACGACATTTACAATTTACATAGAAATACACTGTAGTTGCTGTAAGTATGTGGGCGAGGCATCACATTGTGTACATTTGGCCAGTTATTCACGTGACTGGAAAACACACCACCAAATAACAACGTGCGTCATGTTACAATCATGTTCAAACATTTTAAGAATTTTGTGTCCCTCCAGGGTGAAGACATGCTGATCATTTCTGAGCAGAGGTTTACCCTGACATCACCACATTACACATCCAATAATCACATGAAAAATGGGGGTTGTAAAAGTCACAGGGAATCACACACTATTCAAGTGCAAACAATACAATATTGGGCACACTTTTGCTGGTGATCAATTTAAAGCTCCTTTCTGACTCTCTTGTGCTGGATTTAGTTACAGTAGAGTTACTGTACAAGGAGCACCGTGTGCCTGCGTAATAAAGACCAACTCAAAGAGGATCAGGTAGTTGCAGTTTTGCAGGATTTAACACAGAACGACCACAAGCAAGTGCAAAATTATAGCTGAACACTTTGTGTGTTTGAACAAGTGAGGAGTGCACCTTATTTTGCAAATGACATGACTGATTTTAAGGCTGCTACAAGTTTTGGAGGTTAAAGCTGCTACATGTAGAAGATTAAAATAAATGTTGACAGAATAAATGTTGTGGGAAACTGAAGCCATGCACGAGTTTATTCTACGTATATGATGAGGTCAACCAGCTTGACCTCATCAACCAGGACAGGATGGGAACTGCCTCACTTTGTTTGAGACGTGTGTGAAGAAACTCAAATTTCAGAGGAAGGAAGCATCAAAACTCCTAACAGCTGCATCCTCAACAATAAAATGAAAAAAGGAGCCTTTGATGGAGGAGTAAAAAAAGTAAACAATAAACGGCCATTAAGGGATTTAGGAAGTTGCAAAAGTCATCAAGTTTTTAGTTCTTCCCGTAGCAGCTTTAAGAACGAAGTGCACGTCAAGCGAGTCAGTTTATGGTATATTCTCATCCCCATCTTGAACAGCAAGCTGCAGGTCTGAAACCTGCAGGTTTACAAAGGCACTAATTGTATAGACATCCAATAAAACGTATGGGGTCAAGATTTTACTCAAATGTTTTAAACTGTATAAGTTATATTTTTTGATCGAATGTGCTTTGATTAGATTCAGATTAGCGATAGGTTGCGGCGATCCAACAGGTGTTTTTAACAGATTAGTAATAAATAACAGAGAGCAAACATTCACAACGTTTTAGGCTTCTGGTTGTAGATAGAAACTTGCATTATGGATATTAACGGGACAAGTTTTCAGATTTAAAAGTGAGTATGCAGTGGTGTGTTATGATTCCCAGAGGTGCTTTTGAGAGGAAGAAAATCCTGTTCAGTTAATTATAGCTGTAAAAAGGAAGAAAACCCTTGAAATGTAAGTTTTCGATAGAAATGATCAAACCGTTAAAAGGAATAGTTTCAACATTTTACACTTATTTGCTTTCTTCTCTTGCACAACCATGGTAGAGGTTTCCCCCTCTTTTCAGTCTTTATACTAAGCTAAGCTAACTGGCTGCCAGCGGTAGCTTCATATTTAAATAGATCTTCTCATCTAACTCTTGGCAAGAGTTGGTAAGTCCTTAAAATGTCCAACCATTCCTTTATGTTATATTGTGGTAATATCTGTATGAAATTCAGTTTTTACACAGTTACTGATTTTCTGGTAACTCCGTTCATCAGCTTCACAATTACTTGTAAAGACATTCTTCAAGACATAAGTGGTCATTATGTATTGTAACCAATCAGGAGCAGTTAGATAAGAAACTGTCTTCTTCTTCAGCACCATTTCAGTTTGACTACTGTACTTTCTTTGGTTTGTGTTGCACAAGCACACAAATAGCGGACCAGACTACAAACAGATGACGTCATAAGATGAATGCAGACACATTATTAACACGCTACTGAAACTTTCCACACCTTGTTGACAGAGTAAAGTCATTTTGTAGTGAGAGCGATAGAACAGCTGCTGTGTATTGAGCTGTGTCGTTGCATGCTATGGGTTCAGCTAAGACCTTTGCTGTAGAGCTTAGATATTAAAGAAGACTGACCACTGCCATGTGTAGCACAAGTATTAATATTCGCACATCCAAACATCTTCGCCTGCTACAGGACAACAGCAAAAAAACATCCTTAGTGTAGAATAAGGCTGAGTTTGTGGAGCAGAGATTCACTAGGAGAGCATCTCACTGTATTAGAAGTGTTTATCCTATTTTGTTCACAACCATACAATAAAGGCAAGCTCTTTTGAATTAAAAACAATCTTGTTAGTGACCAGTACTGCCACATGATCTACTTCAGTTTTAGGATGAGGCTCAGATGGTTAAACAGCCTGCATACGGTTTGTAGAAACACTTTAATATTATGCATTACATCCCTCTAACATGTTTTAGATAATGCTCAAGCTGAGTCTGTATAGTAACTCCAGCTGCATGTGTAGATCGGATAGGATCAGTTAAGATTTTAGGTGACAAAGTACCAAAACTGAACCAACTCACTGACCATTACAAGCCATTCAGATTTACATACTTTCATTTCTCCATCAATGTCACTGTGATTAATGAACATTTTTTCTAACCAGCGAGTGCAAATTACGTGAGAAGTTGGTTTCTCAATTTATTTGATATGAGAATATTAAGAATATAAGTCTCAAAGCTGGTTATGGGGAAAATGGCTGCTCCCATTAAGCATTTGCTACCTGGCTATGTTAAAGGATAATTGTCATTAATTAGAACTTGAGTTATTTTCATAGTTTTTCATATTAAATCAGTAAGGATAATATTGCTCAGGTTAATGCCCTATCTGACTTCTTTTTAGCACTGTTGTTCCCTGATTTCAGCAATTAACTTTATGACCACAAAGGTCTTATTGATAGGAATGGTCATAACTATGGAAACAAGATTGATCGATCATGAAAGGGATTAACACAGCAGTATAATGCATCATTTGCCAGATCAAACCCATCTGGACCTTTTACACCACCCAGTCAGAAAACAGTTGACACATCAAAGTTGCTTGTAATGCACGCAAGCACCAACAGCTTTGAAGGTTCATGGAAGCACACAATCTGCAGCTTAGTGCACTGGGCTTCCAGGTTTTGCACCTATGCAAACCTGTTTCCAGCATTTTGAATATTTCACATTTTCTTTTTTTTAAAAAAGGCAAAAAAGTGTAGCCCTCACTCCTGTACCAAAACTCAGTCAAGTTTTCAAGCTTTTTTTCACCGTGAACAGGTTTGAGGACTTCACCTCTTTGTGCATTCTTGTGGTCTGACAACTTCTGAAATTTTGCAAATGTATGATTTCAACACTTAAAAAGCAACACACACTCTCCATCAGCTAGTTCACAGTCGACCATCTCTTTGAACAACGATTGCAGAGTTCAGAAGTCCCATCCTATGTGTTCACTTTTGAAGTCCCAATTGCCAACCTGTAAATGCTGTACCCTTGTATCTGGGTAGAGTTGCAGTACACAACGTCCGTACAGTGTAAGGAAAGCAAACATCTCGTTATTTATATTATTTAATAAATAATACAACTTTGTTCATATATATTGTATATGTAAAAAAAGTTCTGCCAAAAAGGGTGACTGGCTAACAAAACCACTTGATATTGAAGCAGCAGCTGTTTATAGAAGGAAATATATATGGCCTAATTTTGAGTATATGGAGTCTGGGAATACAATCCATCTCAACTCCTGAGTTTGAGAGGGTGAGAGGGTGTTAACAAACCACACATCCTAACACACGGCGTCTCAGCTCCGCAGTCTGAAGAAGCTCCTGGTCACGCTGCAAAAAAACCTTCTGCAGCATAAGCAGGGGTGTGTTTCACCTGAGGAGGAGCCAAAGTCTGTTATGTCTATAGTCTGTTATGGTAACCAGATACCATAAGCTGCTATCTCTAACTGGCCGGTTCCCAAAAGGTTTCCAGATCTACTCAACTTTTCCTCCTGTTTAACTCAGTCGCCCCAAAATAAGTATCCATCTGCAGAAAAATGCTGAGAATGAGGCCTCAGATGGTAACGTGAAAGGAGTCCCAGCTGTCGTCTTTGCCGCTGCTGCTCCCATTCTTTGCCATTGTTGCCGTCCCGTCTCCAACCTCTCCATCTGGCTGTTCCCCGGTGGGAGTGGCGCCAGGCTCTGGGTAATACTCGTCATCTTCGTCGAAGTAGCCGTTCTCCATCATGCTGAGGCTGGAGGCGGCGCTCAGGTCCTGGCAGCTGCCCTTGTACTCCTGGATCGACTCATGGAGCGACCACAGCTGGCACAGCAGGGACATATCCTGCTGACGCAAACCCACCTGGAGAAGGCAGTATTAACATCCTAATTAATACATGACGCACTTGTGATGAAGTCATTCACCTATTTTAAAGGCTTTCACTTTGTTGATTTTAGGATACACAGTGTTTTAACTTTTAGGTCCACAAGGCAGAATGCAAACTTGTTCACTAGGTCTAAGACAAACTGCAGAAATCAACTGTATGCACAAGCATGACTCCTATCAACCAACAATTCCTGAGCCAAACATAAAATCTGCTTTTCCTCTTTAATAAATAATCTGTGCTTGGTACTCTAGAGACAGCCCCAGCCAGACAACTAGAGCTGCAACTAACGATTATTTTTCATTATTTTGTCCAACCACCAGCCTAAACCCTAGAGGAGATTTTGTTGACTATGAAATGGAGCACATCCTTGCACTCAAGAAGCTGGAACTAGCAATTTTTGACATCTTATTGATTAATAGATTATCAATGAATTGCTGATGAATTTTACGTCAATGAAAAAAATTAAGCACTTAATCGACTAATTGTTTCGGCTTTACAGACAACTATAGTGCAAATAACATTAATAAGTGAACAGCAGTGCTAAATCAATTGTACGATAATCAAAATAAATTATTAACTGTTTCAGCCTCCAAAATTTGAGGATTTACTGCACCCCCCCTCCGCACATTTTATAACTTTAGGTTTTTAGATTGTTGGTTGGACAAAAAAAAGACATTTACAATTTGTCATTTTATAAATGATTTATTTCAAAATTATTAATTAATCTAAAAATATAATCAACTGAACAAATAGGTAGTCAAAATATTCTTTAGTTGTACTGCTACCTGACATTATGGTTTTACTATCTGAAGGCTTAAACGGTTGAAAAGAGCATTTCTACTGCACACGACTGAGCTGACAGTGCAGTATGAACCGAGGGTCACTGCATTGTCTTTCAAACAAATTGCAGTCGGCAGACATGCAAGTCATAGTGAAATAGCTGAATTTGAGCACTGTGCTCCATCGACTCTGGAGCGGCTTACGGATTCAAAAATGTGGGACACTGACAAGGTATTAGACAATGTGAACTACAAACTCATAGTAACACACATTAACAACAACAAATCAATAAGCTTCCAGTAGGGAACGTGCTGCAGGGAGAGTAAAGCACATGAAGCAGAAATAGGATTTAGTAAAGCCTGGAACAAAAATCCAAATGGCAAAGAGGGAGTAGAGGAACAGTTTAACCTTTTCATTTAAATGATGGGATGTGAGGAAATGGCCTATTGTTATAGATTAACCAAGAGCCATGGAGGAGTCAACCCTAATAATGAAATCTGGTCTGGTTATGTTATGAAAACCTGCTGCTGGCAAGGGAGTGTAATAAGTGTGTCACTCAGTTTAGACATCAATAAATGTATAATACCAGGTATTGTTTCACTAGAGGGTTTTTATGCTACCTTGTGTCATAAAAAACAAAACGTTTATATTAAAAATATAAATGCATTAAATTGAGCTTAGAATAAAAAGCAGCATAAACCTAATGGCTTAATGCCTCTCATCTAAAGCAAAGCTGCTCCTGATCCTGTTTTCTCTTGTATAAGGTTAAAGCCAGACTCCATTTTTAAAACATCTTTTCACGTTTCCAATCGACTTTATATACTGGGTAGCAAATAAAGTAATACACGTTGGGAATTGACATGGTCTTTTCATAACCTCGGCAAACAAATAACTATAATTCACTAAATAGAAGTGATAATAATGCTCGATATTTTAGGCTTGTTCGATAAAGTTAATAACAAAGTGGGCTACTGCAAAAAGAGCTAAATTCATTCCTTAAATTCTATGTTTTATTTACTAACCTGGTGTTTGGTAAATGGTATGTATGCCGAATTTACCAGGGGACTCAAATTGTTTGTAAAAAGCCTTAACCTGAATCCCAAGTGGCAAAAGTTTTCCATAAAAAGACAAGGCAGCACCAAACTACCAGTTTCTTTAGGGAGTTTGGCTGAATACGAATGTCCAGCGTGTTGGGATTAAACAGCGTTCCATTAACCAGGGGTGGAAAACGACTTTCTTGTCGTCAAATAAAATGAACAGTCCCTGAAATGTTACCATCTCTTTCCGCAGAAGAGCCAGAGCAGCGTCGAGGTTGGCCGGCTTGTTCGCCATTAGGTTGTCGGCGTTGTTCCTGCCTCGGCTCAGGTCGTCCTGGATCATGGTTTTCTTTACGTACATCCTCTCCATGTCTCTCCAGGAGCCGCCGCTGGAGTTCAGCAAGCCGCTCAGGCTCTTCGGCAGCGGGGGCAGACCCTCGATACAGGCCATTCCTCCCACCGAACCGTTCGTTGACTTACCATTCATTGTCCTGTTGAGTTACTACGCGAAGAAATGTTAGTGTTTACACTGACGTTGACTGTTCAGTCCTTAAAAATCAACAACCGGCCGTCTCCCGAACCAAACACACCGAGCAACACCCGTAGTTTTCTCTGCCCAGGGCGGAGAGCGACGCCACGTCAAGTTAAACGGAATGAAAGCCATTGCATTTCCGGTATTGTGTTCAAAAATAAAAGCATCACTGATGAATATTTTAGTGGACTATTTTCCCTCTAAGTGTAAAATAAAAGTTAATTTAAAACATAATCTGTGGGTCCTGAAAGCATTTTTTCCATTTCACAATATTTTGTAAAAAGGGTTTGCAAGAGTACCATTTGACCATCTTACAAATGGGTCTTCTCCACCCCATGATTTTTATATGGAATAATTTGATTCAGAATCAGGTTTATTATCAGGGACATTTTCACATGCGAGGAATTTGCCTTGGTATAAATTGGTTCTTACAGTACACATGTGCAAAAATTCGCAACATGAGCATAAAACACAGTTGAGCGTTGTTGTAAAGTGTGGGGTCCGGAGTGTGTATGAGTGTGTATGTGTGTGTGTGTGTTTAGAGAAGGAGGCATAAGAGCCAGTGACAGTGGGGACCCGGGCCTTGTTGAGGAACCCCACTGTTATCGAAAAGAAACTATTCTTGTGGTTTGATTGGTTTCATATCTTTCATTAAATTAAATGATACTGAATATTCACTAATTAATGATATTAGTTTATTAATTTTCATTAACTAATGCATTATTTAAAATCGTCTGCACTCATATATTTTATTGTAATAATGCAGCACAAAAAATAAGTATTTCCAAATAAGTAGCAAAAGAGAAAAAACAAAGTAATATCATATGGGAAAATGACCTAAAATGTCTTTTTATTCATATAAAATTCAATTAAACACACACTTGTGTGCTAAACAAATCCAAACAATTATAGCTATTCAGTTTCAAGCAGATTTATTTTCCATTGCAAAAACTACTATCACTACATGCTACTAATTTTACTAACACCATTATGCATTAACAACTTATGGATCATGAGTCTTTGAAAATTATTATAGGTCAAACTTAAGAAATATGCTTCAGTGTAAAGCCATTGGAGTGCCATACTATGAAAATTTATTTTAAATTTAACTTCCGGTATTGTTATGATTCATTTTTGCCAACTTGACGATGCTGGATTCTAAGTAGTGAAATCCGCTTCCTGTCCTTTTAACACACTGGCTGCTGGGCGTCTCCCTGCCAACACTTAAGGGCAGGAAAACTGTCTTTTTCTCAACAACAATGTTATGTATATATATTGTTATACAAATTTATTTGAAAACCAGAGCAGATAAAAGAGAAATATAATTAGCCTAAGTTTGAACCAACACAGATCAAGAGATCAAACTAAGAATAAAAATAAGACACAAATTCCTTTTTGAATAAAATACATTTGGTTATCACATTTAAAATACTTAAAAATAACTGATGCACACTTTCTCTCACTTTTAAAATTCATAATTGATTGTAAACCAGTCCATTTAAAAAATCCTTAACACTTGTACACAAAGTAAATCTTAAATGGAAAACTAGTGTTTATAAACAAAATATACAAATATCATCAATATGTGCTGTTTATTCATAATTTATTCAAGTTCATTAACTAAGCAAAGGGATTGTTATTCTCAATCTTTTAAATGTATGTAATCGTGCCTGTTTAATATTCTGTCTCTATCATTGATTATTGCCTATTAACATGAACAGTTGATACTTTTCAGCATTAGCAGAGTGTAGACAGAGGGTTTGAGGTCATGATGGGAGCGTGTGTGCAGGACAATAGTTTGGGTAACAAAGGACAGATGGTGGGCTTCACTTCCCGTCCCCCCAGCCCGTCACAACAATAACACAACAATAACCTTGAAATCAACACACAAAAGCATCACACACGCTCCTCTGCAAAAGAGGAGCATGTGCTGTACCACACACACACACACACACACACACACACACACACACACAGAGTCAGGAGGATGTATGAAGCCTGAAGCCTTGTATTCTTAATCGCTCAACTGAGATGAATGAAAATTGACTCATTTTCCTACAGACAGAAAGGACATTAACACTTATGAGCACCCTGCACAACAGCCAGGGGGGTCTGAAGCCTGAAAAGCTTTGTTGCCTTGTTGAAAGAGGCTATATAATGTTTTTGTTAACAGGCCTTTCTCCTTAATAGCTCATAAAAGTAACGATTTGGTGATAATTTGCTTTCATAAGTCAAAGTATTGGTGGAAAAAAGTGTTTCTCCATCTGTCGGATGGATTCTTTAATAGAATAGTTTAACATTTTGTAAACTAAGCTAAGTATTGTACATTTACTTTCTCTCTTGGGAATGAGATGAGAAAATTAATCTCATGACTGTAAATTTCATGTAAACCTGTGTTTCTGTGACAGAGATTTTCCAAAATTGTTTATGTTATCTATGGAGCCCTGTAAGTGACAACATTTAAAGAAATGTCATGCCACAAACTAAAAACTTAAAAATTAAGTATAGAAAACAATAAAACTGTATCCCTTTCCTTAATCCTCCAATTAGTTAGAAGTGTTTTGCTTTAGTTTCTTTGACATTTGAAGAAAAAAAACAACATTAAATACCACACATCCACAAAATGTCTTGTTTCCATTGACGTCGTGATGAAGACAAGGGATATAGCCTACAGTTGGAAGACAGTCCCACATCTAGCTAACTTTAATAGTGTTAGCTTGCTGCCTATGCTTTAGATACTGTTACAATAATTTATACCATGATGCTACATCAGTATGCAGTATAATTGGCCTACATGATTAACATTACACGCACTAGCTGGTGTAGTTTTATGACTTTTGTTAGCTTCAGATAGGTAGCCATAGCAAGCTAACTTTGCTAATGTTAGCTTGCTGGCTAAGAAACTTTAGCTAACAGTTACAATAATTACACCATAATGCTACAGCCATGTGCAGTTCAATAAATGAATGAATAACATTACTGCTGTCATTTTATGAAAAAGGTTAGCATCATATAGGTGGATATCTGAAGAGGTTGGTACTTGGTGTGTTAGCTACGTGTTTGCTCAGCTGATGTTAAACACAATTCTACACCTTTCACTACATGTTGTCCGGTGACGACCCATGGTGTCATCTTGGGGTTTATCTACTAAGCTGTAGCTCTGTTTGCTCTGCAGGTGGCCGATTAGTGCGCTCTGGAATACCTGTGGCTGCGAGTGTAATTAATCTCTCTGCTCCTTTCCACAGGCACCACGTCTTGGTGTGGTTATACTATTCTGAGTTTATTCAGATGTTTTTGCTGTACACATAACAACACCTGGACCCATCACTTTCACTCATGCACCTCACACACCACTGACTTACTGACTTCCACACCTCACGTTGACTAGATTTACTTAAATTTTTTCCAGTTTGGTTTAATTTGATTAATAAAATGCTCGTGTGTATCCTTTTTGTTTTGGCCACTACGTTTTGTCAGTTTAGGGCTCCATATTTATCATAGGTTCAGATTTGTATTTAAATCCACCTTTTTAGCTAACTTTATAAATTAACTGAATACTTAGACTTACAAAATATAAACTACTGTATATTTCCTGCTACAGAAAATTTTCCTAGGATACATAAGCAAAGTTTCAAAGTGTTAAATGCTTTTGACTGTATCATGCTATCTGTCAACACAACGTCATATGTTATATTTGCCCTCGAAAAGCATCAGATCGTCCTGTACAGCCTAATCCTGCTCTTAAAGCAGCTGATAGCCCACAGCTGCACAGTTTAAAAAGACTGATCAAGGACAATCTGTTTTGTCTGTGGGGTTTTATTAACAGAAGGACCCCTCTATAAGCTTTCATCACCACCACCATCATCATCATCACTGCCTTCTGCGATCAAAGGATTAGGCATATGATGGCACCCCCTGGGGATGCATGTAAATGTAGCAGGCTTGTATTAATCTGCCTTGCTAAAAAGCACAATGAGTTTGCATCACTTGGCATAGGATGGCTAATAATGGTCTAAAGATATCCGCTTATGTCTCTCTAGGAAAGCGATATCTTGCCAAAGGCCAAAATAAAATTACAAGAACTCATGTAGGCACACAAGTCCATCAGATATCTCCCATCATACATCCTCTAATTGCTTCTCAGTCCCTTTTTAGTTTAGTTTTTAGTTATTGTCTTTTTAATGTTGTTTTATACCTTATCTTTAGCTCTTTGCATATACGTTTATGTTTATAAATATATAAGCATATAATATAACATTCTGTATGATTGTGCTGAATTATAATATAATAATTGAAATAATTTATCAAGCAAAATGCTATACATTTCTGACAAGACCAAGTGAAAAAGTGAAAAAATAATAACATAATGAAAACAGATTTACAGATAAACTGATTATGAGAGTTATCTTTGGTCATTGTGCAAATACTGTAAATAGACTTTGCCTAACAAGATATTTTCCACCATGCAGCGAATATTAGCTTCAACATTTTCCATAATAAATGATTACTTTGAGGTTTTCCACCACACTCTAAATCATGGATGAAATCCCCGAAGTCCACAGAACATGGCAAGTTCTGACAATATAGCCGTTCAGCCTTATGATGATTTATGAGAGTTGATATTGTAAGGGGGAAAAAAAACAGCATAGGCAGTCTAAAAACAGTTAAAATTAAGAGACAATTCAGGTAAAAAAATTAAAAGAAAGAAGCTACTGATGTTTATACACTATGACCTTTACACTCTGCTGTGCTTTGTGTTGTATGTTGATGATTTTGTCTCAAATTTGGCAAGTTCCATCCTCCTTCTTTTAAACACTGCACAGATCTTTTCATTTTAAAACAAATATTTAACATTTTATTTGTAAATGTTTTTGTATTCATTCATATATAACATAACTAACGTAACGCATATTTGTTGATAAATGATCTCTGCGGAGAAAAAACTGGCAGCTCTACCAGAAATGATCACCTGCTGCGACTGCAGACAGAACAACATTGCGTTGAACTTGGAGCTTGTCTGGGATGAATCACACAATAGGTCTGAAAGGAAGGAGGGAGGGGGTATTTGGAGGAGGTCAGCTTCCGATAGTGTGTCAGTGAACAGCAGGTCAGGGAAGAGGAGTGGCCGGTAAGAACAGCTGCTGTCACCGGCATGAGTTTTCCTCTGCTGAGGGGCCTCTGGAAGGGAGCCATGTCTACAGTAAAATAATAAAATCACATCAATGGTACATGCAGGTCTGGTGGTGCCCAAAAATGTACCTTACATTCTCTCTGGAGCTATTAAATGGGTTAAATAGCTTCTTCCTTCTATTGAAGACAGGAAACAATGAGTCATTTCTAACTGTGGGAATGTAAGTATTTTGTGCAGGAGTCAGTAGTAGTTGAGTACATTTACTCAAGTACTGTACTTAAGTGCAATTCTGAGGTACTTTTACTTCAGTATTTCCACTTGCTACTTTATACTTCTACTCCAGTACATTTCAGAGGGAAATATCATACTTTTTACTTCACTAGGTTGGGAACCATTGAACTAAACTACTAACCTAACTGCATATAAAGTAGTTTACCTCCACCTTGACTAATAGTTTAAATACATTTTGCTGCTTATACTTCATTAATTTTGCTTAAGTAGGATTATACTTGTGACAAAGTATTTTCACATTATTGTATTTGTGCGTAATTAAATGATCTGCATAGTTCAAATTGCATTAACATGTGCGTAGGATCAAAAACTCCGGCACAGTGTTTGGGCTCTTGTGGTGACTTGATGAACATCCTTTTGGTCCGTAGGCCTTCATCAGGGGACAATTAGTTTTATCAGATTTGTCAGGAAGTCATAAATGTGACTTGTTATTCATTATCAAGGGTGGAACAACAAAACAGGACATTTTGGTTCCTCAAACATCAGAGAAAATCCATGCTTTCTTTCCCAGATCTACTCTTCACTTCAAAGAATGATGCACGTGCAGCCAGATGGTAATCAAAGATTTGTGCGCCAGCAGACTGTCGTAATTGAGATGGGATGGGTGTGTGCTGACGTGCTTTGTCACTGCCTTTGGCCTTGCTCCAATCTGTCCTGCAGAGACAGGAGGGCGTAGTCCTGATCTGCAGCTGGCCTAGTGCTGTCTGACCTCTGCCCTCACCCTCCTCCCACTTTTTCTGCTCACCCACCAGCTCAGTCACACCCACTATCTGCCTGCCTTTTCTTCTCCCTGTCTCCAGTACGACTCATTTCACAATGAACAGTTTAGGGTGCTCAATGGGGTTATTTTTTTTCCTTGATGCACTTTACGAAGACTCTGCTTGAGGCAACACTGACCCATGTATAGAACTAGTGTTATTATCCCCAAATCAAAAACATATACTGGAACTGCAAAAATAAAAAGTAATTGTGGCTGATGATCTAAAAAACAGTGCTGATTTGTCAAACCACAATCCATCACTTCACTGTATGCCACTCAAGGCCAAAGGTAGAAGTTACCAGTTAACCTACACTTACTGGGGCTTAGTTGTCATTATTTAGTACTTAGTATAATGTTGCATAGAGTTAATATATTTGAACTTTTTACTCTAAATTTACTTTTTATTTTGAGTAGTTGTTATAGATGATGTCACCCTTAACAACGGCTGTAATTAATATTTTCAGTGTAAAATCTTGACTATTGGATGGACTGCTGTGAATATACGACATATATTCAAGGTAGCTGGAGGATAAAATCTAACAACTTTGGTGATCCCATAACCTTTCATCTACCGCCATTATCATAATTTCAATTTGAAGAGACAGGAAACGTAGGAGACTGACAGAGGAGATGACATGCAGCAAAGGGCTGTGGGCTGGAATCACCGCTTGTATATGGTGAACATGCTCTACAAGGGGAGCTAACGTAGCTATTGTATGGCTTCAGTAAGTGTCGTAGCCATAGGACTGGGCGATATGGTCAAAAATGTTATTGCGATAAAAACTTTCACATCATTCAGTATTGATTATTATCACGATAAATGTCAAATCATTATTTCTTTCAAGTTGAAAGGCTGATTTTTGCTCCTGCGTGAAAGCTAAAGAAACCAGATGGTTAATTGTGGTTTTAAACTTTTCTTTATGGACAGAACATAACAGTGGATCACTTAACAAATCTGAGGTAGAACATTCAAAACAATTAAGTAAAACCTTTTTTCAGCCCCTCTCCTCAAAATAAATATCTGTGCTAATTCATTAGTGATTCAAAGGAATTAAATCAATTATTTTTTGTTATTGAGGAAAATGATATTGATAATTATCATTATTGTTTTTTTTGTGCCCAGTCCTATACTGTCATTTATCATTTTAATATAGCTTTTATCATCATGTGATGATTCATTGTTACATAGTGGCATGAATTATGCTCCATGCAAAATATTTAGGTAAACAGAACAATTTTTATTTGAAAACAAAACCTAAAACTTAATTTAGCAATTTCCTTTAAAACAAACAGTGGCACACAAATATAAAATGATTATGTGATAGCAGTAAAATTAACATTTTGCAAGCTAAACATTTCCCTAAAACCTTTTTTTTACTGTAGATTTGATTGTTGAAGTACATCAGTAAGATCAGTGCATTACTGAATTACTTAGCATATGGCACAATCAGATACCGCTGCACTGCCTGACCCTGCAGATGGATGCAGTGTAAATGTGAAGACGCACAGACATAAATAGCTGGTACGTTTCAGATCGGATTCCCACAGATCAGCAGAGGTCGGTCAGAGTCTCCTTCCGTCTGACGGGCAGCAAATGCAGATTTGAGGTAGAGGATACATCAGACAGCAGGAACCAGCAAACCCATCCTTCCCCAGAGGAGGCAAAACAATAACCTTTCTGCACACATAACAGCAGCTTCTGGATTTATAATTTGACAACAAACTGATCAATTTCCAACTGACTCTCATCAATTGTTTTTCTGCAATCCTGCTGTTGCAGCTTTCAAATATAGTCAAGTCCCATGTAAAGGAGACCAGCACCCTGTTATCCCAGATATGCAGGGTGTACAGCAGTACTACAGTGAAAGTTTTTTTTTTTTACAGAACTGATCAGTATGACAGGAAGTAATATAAGAACACGGTTAAAACTTGTACCAGCCACCAGACAGAACTTACTGGACTGCTGTTTGTTTTGTTTATAATGATGAAAATGAAGTAACTAATTCAAGTAAAGTCAGTTAATTTACATTATCTGTTAAAACCTGCTGTGCTCTTGGTGTAGTAAGGCACAACATCACAGACAGGCACTCATGAGAGAAGAATTGTCATTATTACAGTGAAGTAACACTGACCACCAGAGAAAACAATCCAATCTGGTAGTAAAACTGTGTCTAAGCATTATTTTCAAATCAAAAGTCAAGTTATTTCACTAAACATTAAAAGATCTCAAAGTTAAATTGAGGAACTCAAAAGGAGATTTAGTGCAAAAATCACAAAAACGTAATGCAGCAAACTCCCTGAAACTTCTCTAAACATTGGTTTTATTGCTATATCCTTTTTACTGCACACATCCTCATTTACGAGAGGCAGGAATCAAGGTGCTCATTGATCTTTGACTCCTCCACCTGTGCTTGGCATGCTGGACAGCTGACCATCAATGCTGAAGAGGAGGAAGAGGATGAAGAGGTGGGGGTAGAACTGGGGACTCCTGCAGAGGAATGGAGTGAGGAAGTAGCGGAGGATGCTGTAGCAGTGGCAGTTCTTTGCTGCATTGCAGGTGATTTTGTCTTCAGAGACTCCCCTGATGCTGCTGAATTGCTGCCTAGTGTCTTCTGGAAGAAGTCAAAGATGCTGGCTGAGCTGCTGCGGTCGTCCCACGACCTCTTCCTCGATGCCTGACCCCCACCAGCAGCTCCCGATGCACCGTCACTATTAGACTGATTGAAATACTTGGAATGTGTTGGTTTGGCAGGGCTGCCTTTGGTTCCTTTTGAAACCACAGAAGAAAGCTGCGAATGGCTGGATTTACTAGGACTCGGAATAAATGTTCTGGGAGAGGAAGCTGAAGGGGTACTTTGTTGTTTAGGAAAGAAGGAAGAAGCAGAGGTAGCACTCATTGTAATGTCTGATGATGTTAGTGAATCTCTTTTAAGTTCTGCGTTTGAGGTGGAGGATTGACTCACTGACTTTCTGACACTTGTGCTGTTGAAAAGGTCTTCAATGGACCTCTGTTTGATTTTATTTGCTTCTTGGCTACCGCTGCTGCGGGGTTTGGGGATTTTCACAGGCGAGCCGTTGATGTTGACAAAAACCCTTGTGTTACCAACAGACCTCTTTATGTGTGGCTTCTGCCCCGTGGAGGTAGCTGGTCTGACGGAGGGTAGCGCACTAGAGATTCCTTTGTTACCCAGGCCGGAGCGAACAGGAGAATTGAGACTTTTAGCCGGAGATGAAGGAGTGAAGAGTTTCTTTGGAGAGGAGATGGGGCTGGACGAGGATGTTTTCAGAACAGGCACTACTAGTTTGTAAGATGGGGAGGAAGACGTCGAGGACTGTGATGTCCCTCCGAGTAGAAAGCCTTTGCCACTAAATGGGATAATGTTCCTTATGTCCTGTGATCCAGAACCTGAGAGGGGAAAAGGCACAAATTCAGAGTCATGCAACAGACTTTCTTTGAGAAGTCTGTCTAAATGATTACAGTACTATGCTAAATGTCTTTACATTTCAGTTTTTTTTACCTAAAAAGGTACTGGAAGATGGATTTTGTTACCTTTGCTACTAGCGGTTTACCAGCATTTCTGGTCTTTATACTAAGCTCAACTAATCAGCTGTAGCTTCATATTTATTGCACAGACATGAGAATAGAATCTTCTCATTTAACACTCAACAAGAAAAGAAGTCAGTGTAAAATGTTGAACTATTCCTTTGAATATGGGCAGAAAGGTCATGAAAGAGAGGACTATTTCTTATCATATTTTTGTGATCTTGAGACAAGACGCGTTAGTAAAAAAAATGTTCTGGGATTGTGACCTAATCACATTATTATTATGAGAACAAAATAACATGAAAGATTCAGTGTGTTTGCATGACACCCCGTGTGTTTTTTTCATTTAACAGCAAATAGCTTACAATGTTTTAAAAAATGCACAATTATATATATATAGCTATTACAGCAGAACATACAGCAGAGGAATAAGCTAATCACCTGTAGTTGTACTTGAAGGCTTTCCATTTCCTGAGGCCTTCCCATCCTTTTTGCCTTTTTTGCCATATCCTTCAGGCTCCTTGACTTTGGTGTACGTCCCTCCACACGTCCTCTTGTGGTCCTCCCACCAGGGGTCCAGAGAAGATGGAGCCCGATTCATGGCCCTCTTCACAAAGCCAAAGTAGGGCTTGCGGTTCTGGCAGGGCCCGTTGCATTTCCACCAGTGCTGCCGGTACACATCAACCTCATCGTGGAAACTGTGGTAGATCTGACAAGAAGACGAAGACGTTTCAGAGGGTTATTTCTATTATTGCAATCTCTGAGACAAGCAAAGACAATAAGAGCTAAATACTTAAGCAGTGAAAGAGAAGATAATCCTACAGAAATGTTTGTCCCACTGGACTTGTTGATCCGATTCATGTGTTTGCAGAACTCAGGACCATGACCGTCTCGGTCTCTGTTGTTCTGGGTCACAAACAGCAGCGCGTGAATCATTTCATGAAGGAGAGTCTGTGGAAACAAACAAACAAACAAAAACTTATCTTGTAAAATCTGTCCAAGTAAACACATTTTGATATGCATGGAAGCTTTTGATCTCAAATTCAGAGGAAGAGCTGCTAGAGGTGTTTATGTACTTTGAATTTAAAGTTTTAGTAAACTGATGTAAATATGCTGTTTTACCCATGTGAAGAAAACATAAAAGTGATTATCTTTACTACTTACAAATAGAAGTATTTGAATTGTTAAGAATAAAAATTGTAGGAGGGGAATTAGATCAAATTCTCGCTTCTGAAAAAAGCTAGATTGGTGTTAACTATCCACCTCACCTCCACCAGGTCTTTTCTCGGCCTAAGCTTCAGCAGAGGGGCACTGAGTCTGATTGAACACAGTCCACCTCGGCCCTCATAAGAGCACACTCCAGCACACCTACGAGAAAAGTGTACAAAGAACAGGAGACATCAGAGGCAAGAAACACAGCCCTTTCATAAACTCCACTGGAAAGATAATTTGCACCCAGCAGCAGTGGTTTACAGGGAAGTTTGAATAGTGACAAAGCACCTTCACACAGAACCCCATACAAAAATCAGTAACTGTATTACTGCACCTAGCTTCAAGTTATTGTGACTTTGGCCTTTGACAACAAAAGATAATATAACGTTAACATAATATGTGACTTACAGTGTCATTCTTGGGCTCCACTTAACCTCGACACCGCTGAGTTTCCCGTAGAAGAACATGTCATTGAACTCCAGAAACATAGCTCTGACATCGGGACTGGGGTCCAGCATCTCCCAGGACTCGTCCACGATGGACAGCGGCCTCTCCGGCTGGACAGTCGGCTTCCAGTAGGGAACAACATCGCTGCTGCCGCCACCAGTTACCTCCACTTTCCGTTTCTTACTGCTTTGTCCGAAGCTATTATCATCAAAGCCGTTTGATGACACCAATGCCGTCTCGTATTCATTGTCAAATTGCTCCTGTAGCTGAATAGCAAGCAGAAAATCATCATCCATGGCGACGTGGGACAGCTGATGTAGCCACGTAGCTAGGCTAACGTTTATGTCAGCTTCCTGAAGCTAATTAACGTTAGCGAGCGTGGCTTTTACACGTTTATCAAACAATACGTGACAGAATCACCGGATCACAGTCTTTCAAATATACTATCCGTCGAAATACTCGTATTTGTGTCATGATTTCGGCGAAAACATCCACATCTTCATGTTGGACGAAGGTGTTTGATGCTACTCCAAAACTAGCGCCAACGATTGTGTCAAGTATACCACAATAAAACCAAAGAACATCCGTTAAGGATTTCAAAATAAATCTTCTGTTGGAAAAACTATGGCTATCTTTTTTTAAGGGACGTGTGTTCTTAATACAACTATTTTTTCTTTTTGTTTAAAGAACCAAAGTACGATTATTTGTTGTTCTGTGCCATATACTAATGCTTTTAAATCGTTAATCGTAATATTTTACTCTTGTGATAACACTTTTTTCCGCTTTAGAGTTGAGTAACTCTCGCTAACTTGAAAAAAACTCACAATTGTTCGAAGTCAAAGAAAGGCATTCTGGGATTTGTTGTCTTCTTCGTTTTAAGTAGTTGGCCAATCTAAAATCAACTCGGGGTTTTCTGATGTAATTTAGTGATTAAATAAATAAAAAGCAACAAGTCAAGTCTTGCATAAAGTTGGTAATTCTAATGCTCTAGTAAAATATCGATTTTGGCTTGTACATGGCTTGTATACGTGACAAAATGTTCTTGAAAAATGTTTATTTCATGAGATTTGTTGGCCATCATGTTTTCTGAGTTCCGTGCGGTTCAGGGTGTCAACTTCCTGTTTGGGTTGAAAGCGGATAAGAACCTAGGAAGATCCTAGATGAACACTCCCTCTGTCTACATTTAACACTAATTTGTCAGTATTTTATTTTAAGTAAACGCACACACGGTAGAAGATGTCGGAGACGGGGAACCGACTACGGAAGCTCCTCGAATCGCCTAATTTCGAGCCTCAAAACTACGTGAAGCAGCTGTCACAGCAGTCCGATGGCGACAGGGATTTGCAGGAGCATCGCCAAAAAATCCAAACCTTGGCGGACGAAACGGCTCAAAACCTGAAGAAAAATGTCTATAAGAACTACAGACAGTTCATCGAAACGGCCAAAGAGATTTCCTACCTGGAGAGCGAGATGTACCAGCTGAGTCACATCCTGACAGAGCAGAAGAGCATCATGGAGAGCATCACTCAGGCCTTGCTGTCCACAGACAAGGATGAGACATCTAAAGAGATGCAGGCTGCTTTCCCCAAAGAGACCGAGGAGGTGAAGCAGAGGACGCTCACCTCGCTGCTGGAGAAAGTGGAGGGCGGTAAAAACATCATGGACACCCCAGGAAGGCACCTGGTCTACAATGGTGACCTTGTGGAGTTTGATGTTGACAACATGTCCCCCATCCAGAAGGTGCACGCTTTCCTGATGAACGACTGTCTGCTAATCGCCACCTGGCTGCCAAACCGTCGAGGAACCGTCAAGTATAAATACAACGCCCTGTATGACCTGGAGAGCTTCGCTGTGGTTAACGTAAAGGACAACCCTCCCATGAAGGACATGTTCAAGATCCTCATGTTCCCAGACAGTCGCATCTTCCAGGCGGAGAACAGCAAAATCAAGAAGGAGTGGCTGGAGATCCTGGACGAAACCAAGAAGAACAAAGTCACCAAGGACAAGCACAAGAAAGAGGAAGAGGCCCCTACTTCTCCTGTAAGGGCCGAGGTGTCCACCAATCCTTTCGATGTGGACGAGGACGAACGAGCCGTCGCTGAAGAAAGCGTGGACCTCAGTCCTGAGTGGATCCAGGGGCTGCCGGAGGATCTGGATGTTTGCATTGCCCAGAGAGACTTTGAGGGCGCCGTGGACCTGCTGGACAAGCTCAACGAGTATCTCAAAGACCAGCCGGTCACCCAGAGGGTCAAAGAGCTGAGGGTGAAGGTGGATGAGCGTGTGCGGCAGCTGACAGAGGTCCTGGTGTTCGAGTTGTCTCCAGATCGCTCACTTCGAGGTGGACCCAAAGCCACGCGGCGGGCCGTGTCCCAGCTGATCAGACTAGGTTCTGCTTTATTTTCATAACCATCCCCGCACACACAAACAAAAAATAAATTTTCATGTAGGTGTTAAATCTATTTTAAATACTTGGAGCGAGCATGCAAACAATGAAGCCTTCAAGATTTTGTTATCGGAGGCTGTCAAAGTGTGATTGTAGATAAATAAATGCTGCCTGCAGTGTTTCACACATTTAGGGTGTATAAATGCAACTAGCAGTCATTTTTTAAATAAATTAAAATAGTGGTTTATAAAATACAGGAAAATGATGAAAAAAGTCCATTACAATTCCCTTAAGTCCATGGTGATGTCTTCATATTGCTTATTTTGTCCAAACATATTTAGTTTCTTATCGCACAAGATAAACAAAAGCAGCAAATCCTCACCACTGAGGAGGTGAAACTGGTGATTTTGTGTCGTTTTTGCTTGGAAAAAGAATTTTGTTGGTGTATCTATCAACTGATCATTTTAACTTGAGGAACAACAATTTCTTATAGGGTTTAGGTATGAAAACTATTATAGTTGTAGAATAATTGCAGGTTAACATTCCTGTTTTTAATTCTGTATTAGTTATACTATCAGAATAGTTTCTTAGGTTAACTATCTTCTAACTGATCATCACTTGGTAATTCATTAAAACTGATTTAATGAAATTTCAACATTTGATATTATGGTTTGGTGCAGACAGTAGTCCCAGTACAGATTAGAGTGGATACATTTTTTTTTATAATCCCTGTCTAGAAATGGTTGGACATAAATTTGAGTTTTTGGACCAAACTCAACAGTGTCAAAAACATACTGGTAAAGTATAAACCTGTGTTCAAAATTGCAGCTTGGGAACACACGGAAAGAAAAGAGTGAATGAGACAATGAATTCAAATGATCTGAAAATCAGGAAAAAATGAAGAACCAAACTTTTTTGAGTATTTTAAAAATCACAACATTTCACTTTGTTATGTATTAGTTTAACTGTTCAGATATATTTTTAAAAATTTTATCTTCTTAAATTATATTCTAAACATTCTTTCAAAGTCTCATGCACAAACTCAGTGTATTGTGATGGACAAAACTAAATCTCTTAAACCCCCATATGTATAGTATGGCAGCATAAATGCTATGAAAAATGTGCTGTCTCACTACATTAGAACATATATTTGCAGAAAATTTGAATTACTTTTTGCCATTATTTCAGGCCAGTCCACCAAAGCCTGTGAGCTGTTCCTGAAGAACCGTGCTGCTGCAGTCCAGACGGCCATACGGCAGCTGCGCATAGAAGGAGCCACATTGCTCTACATCCACAAACTCTGCAACAACTTCTTCACAAGCTTGCTGGAGACGGCCAAAGAGTTTGAGATGGACTTTGCAGGGAACACGGGCTGCTACTCCGCCTTTGTGGTCTGGTCCAGATCAGCCATGAGGATGTTTGTGGACGCCTTCAGCAAGCAGGTAGGCGGAAGATAAAAACTAGAAGGTCAGGCATTTTAAGTAACTGTTGGCAAGCAAAAAACTAGTGCAGGAGGTAAAGCCTTATGATTTCGCAGCCAGAGAGTGAATTATGTCATTTGATAACTTGTGAAGGTATATTTATGTCTTAATAAAGTGAGTTTGGTGTCTCTTATCAGGTGTTTGACAGTAAGGAGAGCCTGTCGACAGCAGCAGAGTGTGTAAAAGTGGCCAAGGAGCATTGTCAGCAGCTGACTGAGATCGGCCTGGACCTGACATTCACCCTGCAGTCGCTGCTGGTCAAAGACATCAAGGCAGCCCTGCTGAGCTACAAGGACATCATCATGGAAGCCACCAAGCACAGAAACTCTGAGGAGATGTGGAGGAGGATGAACCTCATGACCCCCGAGGCTCTGACTAAACTCAAGGTGAATTTGGCTTGTCTGTCTGTCCTGAAACATTTATTGGATTAATTGTTTAGTTGATCGACAAATGTGATTTATCAAGCAAAGATTCCTAACATGCTCTGGTTTCGGCTTCTTGAGTGTGAGGATGTGCTGCTTTTGTCCATTCTATGTGATTGTAAACTAAATATCTTTGGGTTTTTGACTGTTGGTTGGACAAAACACAACATTTAAGATGTAACTTTGGACTCTGGTAAATTGTGATAGGCATTTTTACCTGCCAAATGCTGGGTGTTAATGAAAAAAGGTGTTAAATTGTTAAGTTTTATCTGTTGAAACATTACCATATTCATTTTTCTCTCTGCAGGACGAGATGCGCAGCTGTGGCATGGGCAGCTTTGAGCAGTACACTGGCGACGACTGCTGGGTGAACCTGAGCTACACCATCGTGGCCTTCACAAAGCAGCTGATGAGCTTCTTGGAGGAAGGACTGAAGCTCTACTTCCCCGAGCTGCACATGGTGCTGCTGGAGAGCCTGAGGGAGATCATCCTGGTCGCCGTGCAGCACGTGGACTACAGCCTCCGCTGTGAGCAGGACCCTGAGAAGAAGGCCTTCATCGTGCGGAATGCCACCTTCCTCCACGACACCGTACTGCCGGTGGTGGAGCTGAGGTTTGAAGAGGCCGTGGGCAAGCCGGCCAAACAGCTGCAGGACCTGAGGAAGAGCAACAGACCGGTTCGAATCAATCCAGAGAGTACCACATCTTTGGTCTGAGACTGATGGCTCATTTAAAAAAAGATGTGTGACTGCAAAAATGGATGGTGGACAAAAAACACCTGAAAGCTCTTTCACTGACTGTTTCAATTTCAACTCAGAACTTCAAAATAAGCGTTAGTTATTGGTTGTTTTGAGATGGCAGGACAATAAATTACAGGATACAACATGGAGAACGGCAGGCTAAGAAACCTTAAGATAGGTATGTGTACAAAGCTACTTTGCACCTGACATTGCACCAACTCACAAAGATGATACTAGCTGATAGTGATGAAAACTTTTATTACTATTGCTTTCCCAAATCCCTATTGCTGCATCCAATATTTGATTTGATCAAAGAACATGTTCCAAATGTCAGTGGAAAGTCCCTTTTGAGTTAACAGCTGATTTATGGGGCTCTTTTAATGTCAGACTGTAGTGATAACCAAGAAATGCTCTCTTTTTGTGTAATAAACAGATACATTAAGGACATATTTCAGACAAACAGCCGATCAGTGTGTGTACATTTTCTGATGTTATGTGCAGTTTTGTTCACATGTAGGACCCTGTTTTCTCTGAAATGGCATTACACAATTTATTACAGACTTTGGCAAAAATTCGATCTTGATAAAATATGTCTGTACTCATCATGGAAAGCTTTTTTTGGGGCTATTGGACCTGTTATTAGACACTAAATGGAATTCTAGCATAATAAGACTGATTAAAAGGGATGACTGAAAAGCAAATGCACTGGTTGTAATACTCAAAGTTTGTGTTTAAGAAAAACACGTGAAATGTAATAAAGCTCATCATGTAAGCACAATCTTGTTTTGTTGTATTTTTCCAGGAAGATGAAAGTTGCACTGACCAACAAAGCAAGTGTTTAGTATGTTTGTGCCTCATTGTCTGTTATGTAAAACAATCGGTTAAGAGTCAGTAACATAAACTTTTTTGTTATGTCCCCGCTTGGAAGCTGAAAATATTTCACCTACTCTTCAATGCATAAAGTAATTGCATTTGTATTAGACTGTAACAATGTTCGGGGAAATAGTAAATGAGCCAGTGCGTTAAAATACAAGTTAAACTTTGCCCAAACTTGAGCATTGTGCCTAAATGCATATGGTTGTCCTACTACATTGTGAGTGACATCTATTTGTATTTGACTCATATTTTTGAGCATCACTGCTTTTTTTTCTTTTCTTTCCTGCTACATGTCTTATCTAACTTGTGCTTTTATCTCTCTGACTCACATCAGAGCACTCTTAGTTTTCTCTATCATTCCCAAGAGAATAAGATTTATCGACCTTTTTCACAGCAAGCATTGTGACTTGTCATGGCAACTTAATGATGGTCAAAACGTCAGCTGTTAAAAGATCCTGCTGTTTCACTCCAGGTTATTTACCGTGTACATTCAGAAATCAGCATTACATCTTCAATAGATCTGTGTGATGATGAATGAAAAATCAAGGTTGCAGAGAATTTAATAAATCTCATCCTGAATCTAGCGGTTTGCAGAGCAATCATCCCAGGTGTGTTAGTACATAAATAGTGCTTTTATATTGGATTGATTGTCTTAAAAACAAGATTATGAAAAATCTTTTCTGTATAAAATAAAAGCGCTGTCATTCACACAGTATTTATTAATCCTGGTTTCATGGCAATGTTGCCCTCTTGTGGTGGCTTACAATGTAAAAATATGGAATATCGAGGTTGGTAGACAATATTCAGATGTTAAGTCACAGAGTCTTTTTACTCATAAATCAAGTGACAATATTACAAATACACGTTGTAGTACCCCAGCATTACATTTGTTTTGTAAGTAAAACTGCAGTAAAACCAATTTAAATTTTGTTATTGCAATATGAAAACAATTTCTTCTCTTTCTGTGTTAAACAAATCCCAGCAGCGACAAAGCCTAACATGCCACGATAGCAGGCAGAGATATTTTTAGCCCCCATTCAACACATGATTGTTCTCTCTGCTTCACAGCTCATCACATTATAATCACTGATGTGATCGAGGGCTCAAGGAAAGCCTCGGGTGAAGTTATCAGCTTATCCTCAGAGAAGAAGAATCCGGCTGGTCAGATTATTCGAAAGGAATTCATTCAGTCAACGTGATGAGTTTCATGTGGTGAATAGATGGCAGTTTTTTTTCGTTCAGCCCATTCTCCTTTGATTAAAGAATAAAAACATGTTAGCTAACTTTCTCCAGCCTTATTTTGCTTCACATACATGCAGTTCTACAAATTCCCATTTGGGAGATGCTCAATACAACTCATCAGAGGTACAGTATTTTGATGGTAACACTTCTTTGCTTTTATTTTCCGCTGCTGTTATTAAAGCTGCTATGGGTAGGATTTTACTTTTGTGCCATGCAGGACAAGTTTCAAAATTGACACCTTTTGAACTGGATTGTCTCATTTCTCTTCAAACTACAACTTACATCATCAGAATTTTATAAATAAAAACATGATATAATCAGATGTAAGTTCTTTACATAATACATTTAAAGCTGTGTAATCAATGTTTTGATATTAACAATGGGTGTTATGGGGTGTGGTGTGTGGACAGAGAGGACCCAAATGCAGCACTCAGAGGGAAGGAGGTTTATTGGAGGAAAAAGGGTGAGAGGGACTGGAGGGAGAGGAGGACGTCAGGGAAGTACAGGCACGGGGAACCAAGGAGACAGGGGGCCAGAGAGCCGGGGAACACAGGGGCCGAGGAAGCGTGGAGAGGCGGGGGAACAGGGAGGACGCCGTGAGGGAAGTCCAAAGAGGAGTGGGCCAGTGGATGAGCCCAGCCGAACGGAGGACGAGGGTGAGTGTACCTGGGAGGAAAACAGACAGAGGGACAAGGTTAGGGAAGACAGCAACAAGGTACAGGGTAAACGTGAAAAAACAAGAAACATGAAAGCCTGAACGTGGGGATGGCACCGGGTATGGAGCAACAACGATCAAGCGAGGATGGTGTGGAGAACCGGGGTTGAAATACAGGCTGGGATGAGGTTGATTACTGGCAGGTGTGGCAGGCTGACAAGGTGGATGATGGGTTGCAGGTGCAGGTAGTTGGCTGGGCTCAGGAGCAGAGGGAGAGAGAGCACACGGGGGAGAAA
>NC_060159.1:22659370-22665556 GCF_021292245.1 Micropterus dolomieu | reverse complement strand
TATATTTAAAGCACACACACACACAAACACACACACACACACACACACACACACGTGTGTGACTTATCTCAGTCCAGTTAAGAGCAGCTAGCTGTGGCACTGCTCTGAGTTAAATATTAAAAACCACAAATGCAGAATTGCTAGTTCTCGTGCTGTGTGTGTTTCAGTGTTTGCACTGTCATGATTTTAGATTTTAAATGGGACAGATTTGGCTTTTATCATATTAACATATATGCCTAAGTATTTCTGGTGGACAGTAGCAATGGTATTTGTGAACTGAAGCTGATAATTAAAGTTTTGTGCTATTACCATGTGAAAAAAAGTGTTTCTTGGAAAGGTAATTCTTGTTATGTTAGAACTGTTGTATATACCAAGACAGACAGACTCATTATCCTGCAGAGTGGCTCTAAAGTTAAACCATAAGATGTGTACCTGCATCTCTTACCTACCTCCTCTCTCTCTATATTTTTTTCACCATTTACCTTTAAGTCATTTTGCACGCAGCTTTTGGTTCAAGGGTCTCTCGCTCCACAACCCTATCTTTTAGAAATTACATTTATATACTCAATTTAAACAGCAAACTTTTGGGGAAATTTAAGTTAAAATGTTGCACATATTGGTAAAATGTAAACATTGTAATTTGCTACAAGATTATGCAAAGGTGGTCTGGGTTAAACATTTGGTGTTTCCTTTATTGTAAGTTAAATGAAACCACAATCTTTCCTTAACCTTAACGACTCTGGCTGTGAACCCTGCCCGGTCCCCCAGTCCTCCCTCTCCCTAACCACTAACCTAAGAAAAAACCTTACCACTGATTTCAGTTTCATCAAAATATATTTGGAAAAATGAAATTAGTAGTGTATAAATGTACTTTCTAGGAGACAGGGTTGCCTTTTATCTGCTCCGATGTGTACAAGTGTTGGATCTCTCTAACATCCCCTTTCTCAAAAACATCTTTTGCATCCTCTTCCTCGAAATGACAAATCTGTGTGCTCTCTTGATTGATGACCAAACAATATGTGATTTAACATTTCTGCTTCTCCTCTAATTGCTTTTTTGGGGGGTAAGCTTGGACTTATGTCTTTTTGTATGTTAGCATATAAGCCTTGATCAAAATATTTCATTTTCCCCAAGATGTTAGAATATGTTCTCCTTTGCCCTGGTGGCTTTTTAAGATTTCTGTGTGGTACATCAAAGATTGGACCATTAATGTGCGAGAAATGATGTAGGATCTGTATACAGCACCAAAATTTAATTGCTCCCTTTGTGTCCCTGACAGGAAGCTGTTTAAAATGTCCGTCATGTGTCTCTACACTTTCTTTTGTCGCCAGATTTATCTTCATTTTTTTCTGCTGGGATTTGATCTCAAGTTTCTGAACCTTTTCGGTCAGCTGTTCTAGACAGTGAAACAAAGCAAAGTTATTTATGTTGTCATTTCCAAAATATGGACTGATGTTCAGTTTCCCTGTCCCGACATGTCATATATACTAATAAATGTTCATAGGATCATTATCTAGAGTGTCTAATATATTTCGGTCCAGCACATAGTATTTAAGGCGTTTGAATGTGTGTGCTTTTGTAAACTTTTTGCATCAGATTTGCAATTTGTCATGAAGATTGATAGTTTTCTTTTGATATTTCATCCTTAAATGGGATCATTGATTGAGGATTGCCTTGATAAGTGTCATTCAGCTCAGATTGTTATTTTCAAAAGAGGCTAACATCTTCCTCCTGGTTAATTTGTCATTGTGATGTGGAAAGCCTCAGAAATAAATCAGTTTGGGTCAAATCAGAGTATGTAAACCCCTATGATTTTAGATCAGCCTTAACCAAATGAAATCTTTGATTTTGCTTTGCTACCAAAATCAGTTTCTATGCACTAGAACCTCGTTTCTTAATATATTTCAGGTGACATGAGCGGGCCATGAAGTTGGTGAAACATGCACATTTCCTTTGATGCCTTGTTTTAGTAGTTGTTGGTGAGATTTGTTTGTTGAGAAATGGCGAGTCAGCTGCATACAAACCATTGCCCAGTGGTTTCAAATGATTCTCAGGGTGTTTTATAGACTTAAACCTCACAGTGGAATTGGGGTTCACAACTATATTGTTGGCCTCTATCAGGTGATTATTTCACTGCCTAAGAATATATTGTCATATCAACTGATGCACTCACAAATTGTTTTAGCATTTATTTGCACAAAAAAATGTTTAGTAAAGCAAAATAAATAAATAAGGAGGGCTAAAAATACAGCCCTGCGATGGTTTGGCGACCTGTCCAGGGTTTACCCCGCCTTTCGCCCCAAGGGCAGCTGGGATTGACTCCAGCCCCACGCGACCCTGTACGCAGGATAAGCAGTTGACGATGGATGAATGGATGGACTAAAAATACAAAACAAATAAGCATTAAAGATCTTAATCAAACCTAACTTAAATTTTGTGGCATCACCAAGTGTGTGGTAGCGAGAAGTAGAGAAACCCAGATGGCCAGTGGGTGTGTGCGGCTGACTATAAGACTTTAGATGATGTAGATTGATTCTGGTATAGTAACATGAGTCATGACTGCTGTCAACACAGCACAGTTGGGGTGGCAGCAAGGCTGGTTCATGCCAACTAGGACCGGAAACACACACCAGATTCAGTGACTTGAGACACAATTGTGCCATCAATCATGAGGAAAGATGATAAACAATCAAGACGAAGATCATACTACGCGCCCCCTTTCCACAATGGCATTTAGTTCTTTATTCATTATCTCTAGATATGGTAACGTTTACATTCACTGGTGGCTTTAAAATTCAACTCATTCATTAATTCAACTGTAAACACAGAAGTTAGATTTCGTTTCCCTTGCCAGAATTGTCAGTTCCTGTCATGTTGCGTAATTTAATGTTGACAGTAAACATTTTGTCTCACTTGTTTTCTTGTCTGCTGAGACAAAACATTTTGACAAACATGTTACTATCAGCCTGTCGCCTTTTTGTTGTGATCTGGGATGTGTTTTATTTCGGTTTATGAAGCTTTTATGTGGATCTGTAACTCACTGCATTTACAGTGAAACTGCACTGAAGTATTGAATATTTGCCTGATCGATAATACGTCTGGCTTGTACGGTATGCATTTGAGATCAACCCAGAATGACATTGTTTCAATACATCACTTAGGACCATCATAGTATTTTTGGGTAGCATGAGAGTTGTAAAACAGCTCGTGCTTAGAAAGTGAGTTTCCGACCAGTAGTCTGACAACAGAAACATCAGAAGCTGTTTAAATAATTGCCAAGTGACTGGTGCTTCACGATTCATGATTAGAAAAAAATCAGGTAACCTCAAGTCATCACTATCGGCTTTAAACGACCACAAGCTGAAAACACTGCTGATTGACTGAGTTTGTCAGTGTAACGTGGAGTGTCTTTTAATAATCTAATCTAATCTAATCCAATCTAATCTAATCTAAGATGTCCTTTGAAATCGAATTCAGCACTTCAGGCCACATTACAAGAAAAGTTTTATCAGCAAAAGTAGGTGCTTTCATCTCTCAGAGATGCTGTTATTGAGGTAATTTAGAGCAAGTGCAGAACTGTGCCGACTGGCTGCGATAGACTAACCTCAAGTTTGCCAAACCATGACAGGTCAGCCTCACTCGCCTGTTACCTCAGATCCAGCAACACACACAGAAACATATGCTAAAATGTAATTCAGTACCTATGAACGCATTTTATATAATATAAATTACCGGGAGCCCTTGAGAACCTTTAAAGCATTAGTTTTAATTTCAATTATGCTCTTCAGCTGGTTAAATAAAGGTTGAATTAGGACTGGGGTAAATATTTAACCCAGTCCTATTTCAGTATTGTACTTATTTATTGACATTTCAGCATCTTCTTCATTGCAGAACATGCTTACATTTTAACATGTCAGTATTTGTTGTCCAGGCTCCAGCTGCCTCGATGAAAATGATCACTTCTTTATTCAAGAAAACTAAATACATTGACATATAATAAGGAGGAAAGAAGTTAAAATTCAGTTCAGCTGTCTTTCAGAAACTAATGTCAAGGAATTCATAATTTATTGCAAATGGTTATACTGCTAGATTTGGTAGAAAAGGCTGTTTTTTAAATGGAGCTCTCAAAGAATTCAATCATTTGTGTTTATTAAATTAAAAGACGCTTTTGTCCAGCAGCAACAAGGATTTTTGCAATGTAGCCTTTGAGAGACTTAAAGTAAAGTAAAATAACAAAAAGTAAAGTAAAAAAGAGGGAGCTGAAAAATCTGAATTTGTGATTTAAGGACTGGATTGAAAATGAAAAAATCTAGGGGTGTGGAGTTAAAAGAAGCGATGTTACCAGTCCTCTGCTCCTCATCTTTGCTTGAGGCTAGCGGCTCAAGGCTACATTAGACGCTACCTGAATCTTCTGCAGTTTTGGCAGCAGTTGAGTTGCATTGTGGGTAATGTAAGTGCCATGTTTTGAGAAGAAAGAAGTATGCCTGGAAAAAAAAGATGATATTGGTTCTGTAACATCAATCTTGATCCTTTTTTTAATCCGATAATGTTGTGGAAGTTCAATGCTGAATGGGTGGAATGCTCTTTTAAAGAGGAGATGGAAGCTAATCTTAATTCCAACCTTGACCCTAAAAGCAAGTATTAACCCTAAAATCAATAGTTAACCTTGTGGGGACCAAATTTTTGCCCGCTCATGGGAGCTTAGTCCCCATTATATGACTGTATTAAAAGATTTCTGTCCTCACAATGTTATGAGTACACACACACACACACGCACATGCACACGCACACGCACACGCACCACACACACACACACACACACACACACACACTGAGTGGCACAGAGTAACTCAAGGCTGTGCTGCTGGACTTGTGCATTGAATGTAGGTTAATGCACACTTTACTGCACTTCCTCTCTTCTGGCTGTAACACAGCAGACTTGCTCTGCAGAAATGCTATGTGTGTACCTGTAGTTAAACCAGTATAGCACAGTGTGTGTGTGTGTGTGTTTGTGTGCGTGTGTGTGTGTGGGTGTGAGACAGAGAGAGAGTATTTGTGATCTATTTTTGGCACCAAAATGATCGCTGATGCCAGACCTCGGAGGAGAGTGTGGACATTTTATAGCGCAACAGTGAGCATCGTTACCACGGTTACAAGCGGCTGCTCATTCATTAGGAAGCCAATAAATTAAACAGCAGTTTATATGCTTATAGATTAGTCTTGTATGTGTATGCCTGGTATTCGACAGCTTTTGTAACATTTGCTTTAGTGTAACGGTGAAGATTTTCTGTTAGCATTCTGAAAAATGTACTGTGTCTCACGATAGTCCGTAATAGATTTAACATCTCCAACAAACCTAATTTGCCCTCTGCATTTTTTAATATGGACGATGCCCCGATCAATTATTGAATAGAGGGGCTGAAAATGTCCTGATCAATTATTTATTAAAGGGGCTGTTCTTCTTTACTGTGCAGCACTTTCTTTGCCTCTGGGCTCTCTCCTCAGAAGCTAACCCCGACGAGGAAAAGTCAGGGTGATAAAATGAAGCTTCCTCGTGGAGTTCATTCCAGCAGATCTGGCTGTAGCCACTGATCCCTGTTACGGTTTATCTAAGACGACTGGGGAGGAATCCATTTCTCCGGAGAGGACGTGACAGTGTTGTGCTCTGGTTGGGTGGTAAACTGTGAAAAGTCTCATCATAGTAAGCAGAAGTGGAAGCATTTGAAGTAGCCTTTTCTGCCTCAGCAAGGACATGCTGTTGATTTATAGATAAATGAAGGAACATAAAGTTGAACTTGAACTTTACATTCCTTATGTATTAGTAATATATTTTATGGCTCATTAAAGACAGGCCCACTCAGTTAAAATGGTTATGAATATGTAAAAGGTGCTGACTCAGATGAAGCAAGCTTTGGAAAACAATATCTGCACCAGCAGAAGTAAATTTACACTTCCTTTTTGCACAGCTGCACAGGCATGCTATAAATATTGATGATGATACATATTGATAGTTAAAAAGCCTCATGGAGCAGCTTTGATAATATCGCGGCTTTCTGCGTTATATGGAGAATAACTTCTGCTCCTTGTTTTTCTGAGTTAGGGTTTGTAACATTTGCAAAAAAAGTCAAGGTGTCTTAGTCACGCTAGCGACGCAGTGACTCTGTCAGTCTGTCGCCCCCCCCCCCC
>NC_060159.1:22588186-22659270 GCF_021292245.1 Micropterus dolomieu | reverse complement strand
CACACACACACACACACACACACACACACACTGAGTGGCACAGAGTAACTCAAGGCTGTGCTGCTGGACTTGTGCATTGAATGTAGGTTAATGCACACTTTACTGCACTTCCTCTCTTCTGGCTGTAACACAGCAGACTTGCTCTGCAGAAATGCTATGTGTGTACCTGTAGTTAAACCAGTATAGCACAGTGTGTGTGTGTGTGTGTTTGTGTGCGTGTGTGTGTGTGGGTGTGAGACAGAGAGAGAGTATTTGTGATCTATTTTTGGCACCAAAATGATCGCTGATGCCAGACCTCGGAGGAGAGTGTGGACATTTTATAGCGCAACAGTGAGCATCGTTACCACGGTTACAAGCGGCTGCTCATTCATTAGGAAGCCAATAAATTAAACAGCAGTTTATATGCTTATAGATTAGTCTTGTATGTGTATGCCTGGTATTCGACAGCTTTTGTAACATTTGCTTTAGTGTAACGGTGAAGATTTTCTGTTAGCATTCTGAAAAATGTACTGTGTCTCACGATAGTCCGTAATAGATTTAACATCTCCAACAAACCTAATTTGCCCTCTGCATTTTTTAATATGGACGATGCCCCGATCAATTATTGAATAGAGGGGCTGAAAATGTCCTGATCAATTATTTATTAAAGGGGCTGTTCTTCTTTACTGTGCAGCACTTTCTTTGCCTCTGGGCTCTCTCCTCAGAAGCTAACCCCGACGAGGAAAAGTCAGGGTGATAAAATGAAGCTTCCTCGTGGAGTTCATTCCAGCAGATCTGGCTGTAGCCACTGATCCCTGTTACGGTTTATCTAAGACGACTGGGGAGGAATCCATTTCTCCGGAGAGGACGTGACAGTGTTGTGCTCTGGTTGGGTGGTAAACTGTGAAAAGTCTCATCATAGTAAGCAGAAGTGGAAGCATTTGAAGTAGCCTTTTCTGCCTCAGCAAGGACATGCTGTTGATTTATAGATAAATGAAGGAACATAAAGTTGAACTTGAACTTTACATTCCTTATGTATTAGTAATATATTTTATGGCTCATTAAAGACAGGCCCACTCAGTTAAAATGGTTATGAATATGTAAAAGGTGCTGACTCAGATGAAGCAAGCTTTGGAAAACAATATCTGCACCAGCAGAAGTAAATTTACACTTCCTTTTTGCACAGCTGCACAGGCATGCTATAAATATTGATGATGATACATATTGATAGTTAAAAAGCCTCATGGAGCAGCTTTGATAATATCGCGGCTTTCTGCGTTATATGGAGAATAACTTCTGCTCCTTGTTTTTCTGAGTTAGGGTTTGTAACATTTGCAAAAAAAGTCAAGGTGTCTTAGTCACGCTAGCGACGCAGTGACTCTGTCAGTCTGTCGCCCCCCCCCCCCATGGCTGCAGAGTGACATATCTCAACAACAATTGGATGGATTGTCATTAAATTTTGATTCAGACAATATTAGTTACCCACAAAGTTTTTACAAATTAGTAAATGTTAGCATGCTAAACTAAGATGGTAAACATGGTAAACAATATATATGCAGGGCTTATACATAATCATTGAGAGCAAGCAGACCGATGATGTTAGCATTTAGCTTAAAGCCTGACATCCTAACAAAGCTGGCTGAGGCGCTTAGTCTTGTGGGTTTGGTGCATGCTGCTTTTAGCTTGCATTCTTCTTCTGTGAATTATAACATATTTAGTCAGATGGAATGATACTAGGAAAACATAGAATTTTAATCTAATATCTCTTTTTGGATCTAACTCACACATTGAAATGTACATAAATAAGAAAGAGTTCTGATGCAGACCTGCTCTATATGAAAGATACTATGAGATAACGTTTTGGTGCTATATAAAAAAATTTAATTGAATATATATGAATATATCTTCTGTTACTCCCACACATTAGCTTATGTCACATGACCATTTGAACATCGCTTTTGTTCTATTAACAAAACAAAGAATGTAGCCACTCTGACTAGACTATGTTGTTTACTTTAGCTTAGCCAATAGAGTCTAATTTTGTTTTGGTCGGGCTAAGGTTAAATGTGTACTTATATTAGTACTTGAACTGATACTACTCGGGTATATTAGCCTTAAAATGACTGTGTAGCCTAGCAGCAGAGGATTGGGAGGCTGGGTGATAGTGGATGAGAGGATGAAGAGGAGGTAGGGGAAAGGAGATTGGTTTTGACCTCCACCAGATGTGAAACACTAATACTGCAACACAGCTGGCTGACTAGTCTGGGAGGGAAAGTAATAATAATCGTGTATATAATGTTACAATTGTATATACACACATTATAATTTATACATATATACAGTATATATATATATATATATATATAGTAATTACAGCTTTGGTAACAGAAGCATACATGTGATTGTTGGGTTAAAATAGAGCAATCTAAGAGGTTGTTATTGGCTTTTATCAAGAATTAGTTCTTGTGCAGGAAGTCTGATATGACATTGATTGTTCAGGGTAAGATTGTAAATGAGAATGATTCTAATGACAAAATCTAATTTCAGATTCAACACAGCTATTTATGAATATTGTTACTATCTTCCTTTGTTTAAACGGGGAGCTGTACTATCCCATGACGATGTTTCATGGTATGTGTTCTGTGCTATTTTTGTGTTCTTGCCAGTACATAATGACACGAGCAGACTCTTTTCAAAGGTATATCAATGCTTTCTACAGATCATCATGTAACTCATATTTTTTGAAAATTAAAACCATGAAATTGCATGTAGTTATAGTGTAAATGACTGACGTCCGACACAGAAATGTGAGTGTGCACCATGACGCACAGAGTGGAGATTGTGCCTCCACATTGTGCCTCCGCTGCATCTTCTGTTACATATCAGGAACTGGCTCTTGGTTGTAGCCAAACTCACCCTGCAATCTGCCACTGATTCACTCTCTATTTCAATTTTTTTCTGACATTGGGCAATAGATCTTGAAGGACCAGAGCAACATCTTAATCAGATGTACTATTTAATTTAATGTGCTTTATGTTCTGGTGATTCTCCACAAGGAAGACAGTTTTCTTTTGGGAGAAGTGGATTCATTCTAGTCTGATTTCTTCATCACATAATTGTCAATGTGCCATGGTGCAGAGCTTCATAAGGAGAAGGAGATTTGATTAATTCCAGCTTCTACCTAACTTGTGCACTATTGTAGAACCATATTTACCTTCAATGAATTCTTTGGGAGATTCGTTAATAAAATGGGCAGGTTTAAATGTGCTGAAAAATATCCAAACCAATTCAAAATCCCTATTGATAAAGAGAGAAACAGAGGAAGACGTGTATAAGGTAGAAGGTAAAGGAAAACAGAGATAGTGGAGGATGTAAAGGCTTAGGAATGCAAATAAGAAGAAATAAAAGGGGAGGTGGGGAGGTGAACGAGGGGGTTCAGCCCCTACTTCATGTCCCATGGGTATCATTTTGACAAGGTCAACACCACCATCAACCATTCCCCGGCTGACAACCAAACCGGCAAAGAGCTGTCTATTGTTCTCCCGTGGTTCAGAGTAACCCCCATCTTCTCTCTAAGATCACTCACCACATCTGTTTCCCTAACTAACAAAGTTTCCTAACAATAATTAAAAACTAAAAACTGATCTTTTAGCACATGCAGTGTTAACTGAAAAGTTTTGATTGCCTAAACTACTAGATTCTGCCCTTCATTCACCCCGACCTCCCTACTTCAAATTGTGTGGTAGAAGAATGTTACACTTCATGGACTGGAAAAAACATGCCAGCCATCAGAAACCAGGCATAAACTAGATTTCCTCCACAAAGTATTTGGTAAACATGTTTACAGTAGTAGTATTATAGTGGTGTGTTGTAGTCTACATTGCCAGACATCGCTCTCATAGACAGTTTACAGTGTGTAATCGCTGTGCTGAATATTTGATTTAGTATCCTCTTCACACTTGTGACATTGCATCCTTTTTCGGTGCTGAGTGTGGGCATTTACGTTGGATTGAAGATTTATCATCACTCTCACCCTTAATACTTAACATTAAAGCTTCTTTCAGCAGTTGTTTCATGTCGGCAATCGCCGTTTAATAATAATAGCAATAATAAGAGCAATAATTCCACATTGTTACACTGAGTCTGTTGTAA
The DNA here is from genome assembly GCF_021292245.1 of Micropterus dolomieu. Lineage (NCBI taxonomy): Eukaryota > Metazoa > Chordata > Actinopteri > Centrarchiformes > Centrarchidae > Micropterus > Micropterus dolomieu. The sequence continues at coordinate 22,655,139 of NC_060159.1, read as the reverse complement.
GGGAACATATCTACACTGACAGATGCAGGGTTGGAAAGTCACACTCTATGGAAGTTCAAAGGCTCGTCTTGCTCTCCAGTTAGCTGCCGTTTCAGCACCATAAGCAATTCTCCTTTAAAATCAGTTTCACTGTTTCCTTCCCTGCATCCTGCTATTTCTTGAGCTGAAACATATTAGTAAACCAACACTGAGCCCCCATGAATACCACTGGTCTCTCTGAATGTCACAGACTGAATAAATGGCCCTTCATTGCTCCTATAATAAGATAATGAGATAATAACACTTGTCTCTGAGAGGAGTGCTGAAGGTTGCTGACAGCAGGAGAAAGAAAAATGACACTCCTATTTGGAGGAGCAATAAAGGATGAAAAAGGTTAAGGGGAAGAGAACAAAGGAAACAAAGGAGGGAAAAAATTGGATTATTAAATGTACAGTTCTGCTCTGCAGGTGCGTTGATCCTCGGCCAAATGAATATTTCTATTGCTTATCATCTATATTTCTTTTTCACTTTCACTTTCCTTATCCTCTACATGATTTTCTCATGTTTCTGTGTTTCTCTTTGGTTCCAAATCTCTTCAGTGGTTCACTGGTCCTCTTCCTGCAGGGCAGACTTGTCACATTTCGACACTGTTATACATAGTTTTTCTGGGGTATGGCCAAATTTAGACCTGGATATTGTGGTGACAGTGTAGTCAGGCTTGGTATGAAGAGGTGCCTTATGAAATGGTATTTTAACACATCTCAATATTGATTTTTACAAAAGGTATTTGCATTTTTTTCTTGTTTTGGGAGCATTTTATATCAGTTAAGGCTATTTTTATTTTAATAAAAGTAAATAGCATGCAATCCAAAACAAGTTATGTTGAATTTTGCTACATGACCCGTTAGTCTGAGTTAACATTGAAAAAAACTAAGGCAATAACAACAAGCCATTAGTTAATAAAAGAGGTAATTTCATAGCATTGTTTTTGGGTTAAGGAAAACTGAACAGCTGTCAGATGATAGAGACTTGTCCTCTTTAGAGTTAACAAATAAACAAATAAAAAGCTTCAATCTGTCTACAGCATTGTGATCAGTGCAATAATCTATTTTAACAGCTGCTCAATTACAGCTAATTAATTAGAGCACATGAGTAGAGAGTAGGGTGCCTTGGTGAAGACATGTTTTAAATAATACAAAGTGGGGCGGCTGTGGCTCAGGAGGTAGAGCGGGTTGGCCGTTAATCGGAAGGTTGGCGGTTCAATCCCTGGCTCCCCCTGGTTGCGTGTCGAAGTGTCCTTGGGCAAGATGCTGAACCCCGATTTGCCCCTGGCGGCTGTTCCGCCAGTGTATGAATGTGTGTGAATGTTAGTTTCCGTTGACTTAGGCTCAGTGTATGAATGTGTATGACTGGTGAATGCAGATGTACTGTAAAAGCGCTTTGAGTGGTCGAAAAGACTAGAAAGGTGCTATACAAGTACGGAGCATTTACATCAAAGGAATGCTAAGCGGGTATATTCAAGTGTAGAGTACTTAACAGTAGGTCAATGTTTTTTTTTTTTGCATGGAGTACTAAGGAGTAGTAGAAGTACGTAGGAGGTTGTTTGGGTTGATGGTGGGCAACAAAGAGCAGGACTTTGAAATCAGTGGCTGTTTGCATCCAAGTAATGTAAACTCATCATGTCTTGTGCTTCAAGTCACTGCAGACATTTTCTCTATTAAATCAAAACCATGATGTTTGCCTAACCTTAATTAGTAGTATATAAACATAATTTGAAAGTACTGTAGAAAATGTAAATAATGCAGCTTAACTGAGGTTTATGTACGCTATGTTGTGGTGTATGACAGATGTCTTATTCTGTTTCTGTTTGTATTGTTTGTTGTAACAGTGTTTAATGCTGCCTTTTTGGGCAGGTCTCTCTTTGAAAAGTTGCTTTAATGTCAATTAGACTTCCCCTTAGAGCCTGCATGCATGCTGGGATAGACTTCAGCCCTCCACCACTCTGATAAACAACTAGTGGGTCAAGAAAATCAATTAATGAATAAAAGAGGTCTACTATAGTACACAAAGGAGCAGACAGGCAGGTGGATGTATGTAGCTCAGAACTTTAACCTGGTGAGCAGTGTTGCAGTTAAATGAATGAAGCACCAGACAGTACAAATAACAGAGGAGGGGATGTGCCAGGGCAGCCCTCGTATGGCACATCCGTCATCCCCTTGTTAGCATCTTGGCATGCAAACGCACGCGCACACACACACACACAGGCCAGACAGCTTGCTGGGCCAGATGGCCTCTTGGTGAGGAGCAGTGAGAAGCTCCACAGAAGGATTGGGTTGATTTGTGAACCATGACCTCCACACGTCCCTCCTCCTGAAGAGGGATGGCCATCACAGCAAGCCGTCTGACTTGTGTGCGTGTGTGGTGGGGGTGGAAGGGTTATTGTGGTAGAGGTGGAGAGAGTGGATTACAGTGCATTGACTGTGTGGGAGATTTACTTACTCAAATATAACCAAGGGAATAGTGACAGGAAAGAAAGAACACTAATTGCAGTTTTCTAAATATTCATAATCTGACATAAAATCAAATATTTGCTTGACTGACAGAGAGATAATTTGGTATTCAGTCTTTATTTCTTACAAGTAAAACATATGGTGTTCAAAACATACCATAATAGAGATCAATGGACATGTGCAAAGAAGGAAGGAAGCTTAAAGGCCTTATACAAAGCATATAAAAGAGATTGGTACATTATATCAATTCCTACTAAAAAATGAACATGCATTAATAACTGATTAATAAATAAATACTAAGTGATTTTTACCTTTTGTTTTCTAGTACTTTCTTACAGCTTTAAGACAGAGGACTTGTTGTGCTTGTGTTGATCCTTTTATATCACTTTACATCACTTAATGTAAAGTGATAATAAAAGTACATTAAGTTAAGGTTAGGCATCCGTAAAGAAAATAATCAATTCACAAATACAGCTGTTATCAATGTATGTTTTATTTCTAGTAACACAAATGGAGGTCTACCTACTTTATATTGCCTTTTGGCTCTTTATGTGTTCCTGTGCACGTGCGCGCGCGCGTGTGTGTGAGCATTAGTCACTGATAAATAAGAAAAGACAGGACAAAGGAAACGAACACTGTGACACGCATGCCAAGCTGTGATGAATCTGCTCCATGGTCGCCACACCCACATTTCCCACCTGCTCCTCTTTCTCTGAACACACACACACACACACACACACACACACACACACACACACACACACCCTTGTGTCACTATCTTTGTGGGGACTCTTTATTGACATAATACATGCCATGGCTAACATTCACATATGCATTTGAAGCATTTCATGTTTGCTGTACTTGAATTCGACATTTAAAATATGCGAAGGACCAGGACTGCAGAGGTTAAACATATTAATTAACTTGTTTATAGTTTGCACAGCTGCAGTATAATTGATAACACCAGTATTTTACAAGCTACAGCAGCAGAACGATCAAGATATGCTCATAGGTATATATAAGAGAAGACAAGATATATACATTTTCTGTGCTGCCAATTATCTTACAGAAACAGTATAGAGAAATAGAAAATATTTTCAAATTTTTATTCTTCACTTTTCGAGGGGTCCTAGTTAATAAAGGGATCCAAAACCCGCAGAGAAACACCCACCCCATGTCTTGCACACTGCATTCATTTTATATCTGTAAATTAAGTGGTAACCAACAAAATTATACAGTCAACTAAATTAAACGTTGGTCATCAAACTAACTTCAAATCAGTAGCAGACAGAAGATATGAACAGCTGTTGATTGTGATATAGAGAATATTTTGCATTACAAATAAACGTCCCCTATGACTATTCTATGGAAATTTGGTAAAACATTGGGGGATGTGCTACATTTAGGAGGCAATAGATTAATTTAGGAATAAATAGAGACAATACAAGGTGGTGTCATCAATGGTGCCAAACGCATTAGTCTCAATACTAAGATCGGAGCACTTGCTGATAACAGAAACAAATGTTTTTCTTTTGTTTGTTTAATTCTGCCTTATTTGTTTTAGTTTCAAAGTGTTACTGCCGCTATAAAGACAGAGTAACAAGTGACAGTGAAAAACTGAGCATGGATTTTTTAGACTCTAATCTAGATGTTAATCTAATCTAGATTATAAAGTTAATCCCTAGTAGTAAAACAATGCAGATTCTCTGGCTTGTTCGGGGCTAGGATCAGTCGTAATCTGAGCATCCAGGGAGAATTGTCTGTTGGGTTAAATGATTACATAACTGATGTCTTCAAAGTCTCAGTCAGTCACTGGTTGTGCTGGTTGCACAGTTTGCCCTTGAAGGAGGGGAGTCGGTTCAGTCTTATCCATTCCGTGTTAACAGAAATAGCTGTTTAATGTCCACTGATAAATAGATTGTATTGTTTAGAGGTGATGTCAGCAACAACAACTAGGCACGATAGAATCATTTGATTTCATATCGTGGTTTCCTTTTTGTTCTTCTCTACATACACTTTCTATCCTCAGGTCAAGAAAAATGGAGGCACTAGTATCATGTCTGGGGCAAAGATTCCCATGGATTTTAGGAAAGAAGAAGATGTTTTACTTTTCTAAATGAGGTGTTGAAAAATGTCTTGAGCTTTTAGTGTTGAATCTGGGACAATCATCTGGCTGATTGTAGCAGATTTCATGTCACTAAAAAATAATATTTTTATTTTTTGTTGTTATTAAAAAATAAATATAATAAGTGTTTATGATGACTTAAGTGGCCGTAAAAGTGCCATTTTAACTGTTAAGTTTCTTTTTTCTTTCTGTGTCTCTGCAGTGCCAGATCTCCCAGGCCTTGAATGGTGTCTCAGACAAAGCTAAAGATGCCAAAGAGTTCCTGGTTCAACTCAAGAACATGCTTCAGCAGATACAGGTATAACACCACTGTATAACACATGTGCACTAAATTCTGTGTAAAAAAATACTGTTCATACATTTCTCTGCAGATTTCTGTACAACTGTCCATTAGAACATGTTGTGTGACGTCAATATACACACATCATCATTGATAAACCCTGTGTGTACTGGGAGAAATTCACAATAGAAGAGGCAGAATAACATTAGTCTCATTAGACCAGAACGAAATACAGCTACAAAGTGATGGAGGGAGTGCTCTTTCATTACACTACCAATAATCTTTCTTTGGCAGACCTCTGTTTTGTCAGGCTCATGGTGTATGTGGTGTAATAATGCTAAAAAAACAATAACTATTGCCCCAAAATGCAGAACATAAGAGGTCCTGGTCACAGCACACAGTTTACTGATGTTTAGCTGGTGGAATTGGGACGCACCTCTTGATTTTCCTCAGACCAGAGGTGCCATTTCTGAAAGTGGTTTGAAAACTCGCAGCCAATCACATCAATGCCTCAGGATTTCTATGGTCTCAATATTTTGTCTGGATCTCCATAAGCTTGACAGGACGAAGGTCTGGTGGTGCAAGATTGTACCTGAACCGATGTCCATGTCTGATCAGTTACCTCCACATGTAGAGGTCTTTACACATTACACCACCACTGATGTTTTGCTTTGGGGAACCTGCCGGTAATGGGCAATAAGCTCCAAATAAAGTCACAGAAACACATTTGAACTCCTCACACTGTGCAGTAGGGAGGTAAATCCACTGAATCACTAAACTAAAACAAATCAAATCAGCCGAATTTGTGGCATGTGCGTATATATTTGTGTGGCGTGTGTGAGTTTTGCCTGTGGACAGCATTGCTGTGCAGCTGATCTCTCCCAAAGCATCTGCCAGTTATGCACACACACAAACTGCCTGCACTGTCATATCTTGTCAGTCACAGCACTACGAGCCAACATTAAGAGTCTTACTGCAAAATGATGAAGATTGCATTTAAATAAATAAAACAATTTTTCACCACTTTGCTCTGTGAGCCGCGAGAGAGACGGATGGATAAAGAAAAAAAAAGAACTGTGGAAGGGAGAAAAAGATCTCACTCACCCTCTTATAGATCTGAACTGTGCAACTCAGCGGAGGACACTTGATTGCAAATCTAAAACCTCTTCTCCACATCATGTTTTATGCTCAGATAAAATGCTCCTATGGATCCGTCTCTCATTAAATCCCAACCACTGTAACTAATGCGCGCAGACCTACAGTACCAACAAGTCCTCCAAATTAAATGACAACTTACGCCTACTGTCGGCAGAACGACATTATTGGTCTGTGCCTTCCAAAACTGTTTCTAAGTACTGTTGAATAGATAATAAATAAATGTGTTTTCTGATCTGATCCTTTTGTGGTTAAGGTTTGATTAGGTTCAGGCACAAAAATGACTTGGTCAGGTTTATGTAAACTTGGTGGTTTGGGTTAAAATGACTACTTTATTAAGGATAGGAGACCTTTGTCACCATGATGACTGCAATTTACATTTGGTTAAGGTCAGGGAACAAAGTTGACCGTCCGCTTTAAACGGGAAACACAAGAGCGAACTCCTGTTTTAACGTCAAAAGTTCTTTTGACCCATCCATCCACCCCAGGCTTCTGTGTGCTGAAACACACCGAGTCAAAATGTCAGAGACAAAAGAGAATTCATGATTAATGAAACATCCTCATAGAATTCTTTGTGAATTGGGATTGTTCTTAAAATTGATAAGTGATTAGTGCAAGTCCATAGCATAAAAGCCCAGATTCTCCAATCAACAACAAACCACTGAAAAGTCCCTGCAGCCAGATTGTAAAAGCTTGTGGAAAACCATCCCAGAGGAGTGGAGGCTGGTGAAGAGCCATATTACTGTAATGTGCATGGTGTAGAAATTACCATTTCAACAATCACATGTGGGTAATTTGGGTGTCCACATACATCTGGCCATGTGCTTTATGTATACTGTATTTTTAGAATGTATAATATGTATGTGTCTCTTGAGGGAGCATGGCCGTTGTACAAACAGATGAAAATGCTATATGATTCATTTTTGTCTGTAGTCTGTTGAAATAATTAACGCTTATATTATTGTTTGTGTGGTGGAAACAAAAATAGTACAAGATCTGGGTGGTAAATTAACAAGCAAACACAAGGCAAAACACACCAACAGATCTATTTTAGTGACAGTGTTGATTTTGCCCATAATGAGAATTACTTTGGAATGGCTTAAAGCAGATTTATATGTCCCATAAAATATGGTTGTTACATATGTTTACTTTTCTTTTCAAGTTTACAATGATTATTTTGCCCTTCTGATCATGTGTCTGTGTGTTGCTTCAGGAGAACGGTGTGGAGTTTGAAGCTTGCCTTGTGGCGCAGTGTGACTCTTTGATCGAGGCGCTCACCAGACAGAAAGCCAAACTGCTCACCAAAGTCACCAAGGAGAAGGAGTACAAGCTGAAGGTGGATTAACTGATCTCTTGTCAGTGTTTAGCTGCATGTCTGCTCAACCTAATCAGTTATTAACTTGCTGGCTTTCTAATAAACACCACTAGCATGTGACATTTTTAGGTGATTGCTTTGAAATACTTTAAGGGGAACTTTTTAATATGTACAAAGGCATTAATAAACAACTGTCTCTTTATCAGTTCCTTTCCTGCCTAAAGCGAGCAGCAGATTTGCGGTTATTTAGATTGTAAGAAATGGTATTGAAATCCGGCTGCATGTCTTTTGGTCCGTCTGTCTGCTTTATTTACCAGTCTATCTGCTCTCACCAACCACAAATCATTCATGTATATATCAGTATGTCAACATAATCATTAGTAGATAAAAAAATAATTAACCATGAAACTTTTCAAAGAATAATCAGGTCAATAAAAGGCTGTTAATCTATCATAGAAATGTGGTATGGTTCTCAAAAAAGAAATCTATGTAGTGGTTTTGTAAAGCTTCTGGAAACTTGCTTTTCCCTTCAACATTAAATGTAAACAGTTAAAATAAGCAATAATCAAGTTAGAAAGAATTATCCTTAGTTATACAGTATATTAATAACTCTAACAAATCAACTTTCAAATTACTCTAAATTAAATTAGTGAGACAGAGACACAGGGAACATAAAATCTCTCATGTGAAATAACCAGTTATGAGTGAGTTCAGTGCTTAAAGTAAAAACCAGATTAGATGTTTTCAGCACTTTTAATAAATGAAAAAGTCTCGGCTCTTAAACCAGAGATTTCTATTTTAGCAGTCAAGCTTCTTTTTTAACTTTCCTTGGTAATTCCACCGATGGGGTTTTCCTAAGTCCTAGTGAATCACATGGAGGCCTGCCCAGCCTCAACGTGCCCACCGACCGATTGACCGTCTGGCTGGTGGCGGGGGAGGGGGGAGGGGTGTTTGGATGGAAGCCCCAAGGACAGCTGTTGTCATTATCTGCAGGCCGGGGATTGAGATTCAGCCAGAGGCCAAAGAGCTGGAGGCTGCGACGTAGCTGGAACAAGAGAAGAATAGCTGCTTTTAGATGGTGATAAACTAAAACACACATTTTTACATGAATAAATAATCAGGACACTGTTTATCTCTAACTGATAAAATCACAGGCTCTTATTCATGTAGGGACAAAATAAAACAGACAAGCAATAGCTTAAATGCTTACGGCTCAAAACAAAAATTTGTGTGGTACATAAAGCAGCTGATGCGTAAATCTTTTGTATCAGGCATCTGACGTTCAATATGAATTAAAAAAAAAAAGAATTTAAAGAATTGAGAGACAAAGTTATTAATAAAAAAATAAAAAAAACACACCAGGATATACAAAACAAGAAGGTAAAGTATTGATGTAGTGAAAATAATAACAACAATAACAACACCACACTTTATTTATGTGTGTATTTATGTTACAAAGTGCTTTACATTAAATCAGAAACACAATTAAATGAAATCTGGCAAGTATTTACCCACAAACAAGATAAGAAACAGTAAGAAAAATAAAACTTTGTTACTATTAAAAAATGCTAATGCTAAAAATTGTAATTGTTAAGAAGTGATTTAAAAGATTGCCGATTCTGAAAATTTCAGATCTTCAGGTAGGGAGTTCCATAGTTGAGGGGAGGGGAGCAGCCAGAAGAGCCCTGACTGAGGCTGTGCTCTGGCTCGTAGGAGAGCAGCAATTCAGCAATATAACTAAGCAGCCAGTGCTTTAAATGTAAAATCTTAAAATAAATTCTAAAACTGACCTAAACAGTTCACCACAGCCAAGCAGACGTGTTTCGTACTAACTGAAAGCTCAGGATTGTTTTTTGGCCTAACCCTGAATGCAATGAATTACAGTAATCAAGATGCAATGATATACAGGCATGCACGCCCCTCTCAAGACCTGGTTATTGAAGCTCATGCACGAGACACAATTCTTCTTGTTTTTAGCCTTCTCTATTTTTTGGCTGAAAAGTAGATGTCATATTGTGCAAATTTAATTTTACCAGGACTCTTCACATAGTTGCAGTTTTCACACTAAACCCACAACACAGAAAAAACTTCTTTGAGTTATGGGAATGAAAAGCATAACTTTTTTTATTTAAGAGTGCCAGAGGAAGGATCAGGGTTTTAAAGATGATCTCAGTGGATGTTCATATGTCCTGACTGTAACCTTCTTCTGCTATTTCCTTTTTGTCAAAAGCACTTAAAAGACTTTTAATCTGTTTTATAGATACAGCTGTGGCCAGACACGAAGCCAAAAAAAAAGAAAGGCAGATGTCTATAAAAAAAAATATCACCAAAGCCAGAGCGTAATCCCTTAAAAGCAACATATTTTGGCTTCCTCTTTCAAAGAACAGCCAGATATAGGCCTACTTGTTGTATTTAACTGTGCAAGTGGTGTGTGTGTGGCTGTTTATATATGGATCAGTACTAAAATTACAGTTATATAGCAAATTTGGTAATAAATTGTGTAATTTTGTATAATTGTGTAAATTATGTAAGTACAGTATTTACAGTAAATATTTTTGATGGCAGTGTCACAGTGCTTTTTTAATATAATTGTTTCCATTATTGTTGCTTAAGTTAGACTTAGTGTAAGACTCAAGGAATTACGAAGAGTATGGTCTAGACCTGCTCTATGAAAGGTTCTATGAGATAACTTTTGTTATTATTATTGTTATTGAAATATCACATACTGATAGCTGACTAAAGAAACATTATACAGTATATCTCTGTTTGTAGCCATATTCACTTATAGTTTGGCCTCACCTCAACCACCTAACCTAGATGCCTGACCCCTTTGGGAGGACTCCAAATGTCTTAAAGGGTATCGACACCAATTTTATAGAGTCTGTTTAGTGGTCTTGAGGAGTATTACTGCATATGTGAAAAAGTTGTATAGAAGACAATTGTTTCTCCAGAGGGAGCTGTGTGAAATCTGACTATTGCCTTAAATGATGTCGGCTAGTGCTGAAGACTACAAGTTTAAAAATAAAAATAATAAACGAGAAAGAAGTGAGCTCTGTTTGAGGCTAGCAGCTTGAGGCTACATTAGCTGCTACTAGCACAACACACCCGAATCTCCTACCGAACTGTGATGGTCGAGTTGAGTGGAGGGAAATGTAGGTGGCAGGTTTTGACAAGGAAGAATCATGGAATAAATAATACAGTATCTCTGGTTCTGCTTCAAGAAACTGTCCATCGTTAATCTGACAATGTTATAGGAGTGCAATGTTAAGTTGGTGGAGCAGTCTTACTAGCCAGTAGGGAGAAACAGTAGCTACAACCATCACATGCTCAACACCAATCCTTACCTGCCTGAATCTAACTCAAACCCTAACTATAGAGCAAAGTTTCAACCCAATGTGAAGAACAATTAAAAACTCCTAATTTCCACCAAATTTCCTCACTTATCAAAAATATACCAACAAGGTCTGCAACTTTGTGCTCACAAAGATTCATGTTCAAGAGGGCACACACAGAAACACAGATACTTTAGCTTTAATCCAGCAGTTGATAGAGAGAAGTGAATACACAGATGACTGAATGACTGTGTGTCCTTCTGTGAATAAGATTATGGTTCATCAGATCTTGGATATTAAAGTCAGAAGCCAACAGTGTCATTTTTATTTTTACATCAAACCTGCACAATTTGTACTGCTGATTGGCATCTTTAAATTTGTGGAAAACGAGCTGTTACCTTTAACACTTTATTTACAGACATCTGAAACAAAAATATTGCATATAAATATAACACAAAAAGAAAGCCCAGTCACAAGCATCTAATGTTCCTGTATACATCCTACCAAACTCCTGCATGTTTTATAAATATTTTGTCATTTCTTTTCTACCCCACTTACTACTGTATAAAACACACTACATCATGCCAACATAAAGACTCCACTGCACTCCAAAAATGGACAAATTCATCCAAAATATTGCTCTAACCTGAATTGAAATGTGGTTCAGAGTGTGAGTAAAGCTTGCAGCATGTATCTCAAATCTGGGCTTGCATTAACATGTTTCAGTATTTTCACCCTCAGATTCATTTAATATGCATTGCATGTGGAACATATTGAATAAGCCCCTGAACCAGGCCTGCAGGAGCTGATGGCTGGTCTCAGCGGGACAGAAGGAAATTGAAATAAATCTGAGATTTACTCAGGCTTCACGCTTCATAGTTTAATGTTGTTTACACAGAAGATAGAGCTGACTTTTGTCAACCTGAATTTAAAAGCTAATTTTCTCTTTGTAAAAAAGTTGAATGTCTGTGTGTGTATTTTGCCATAGGTGAATTCCAGCTGCACGATGGCGTTATGGTTACATATAGCTATAAAAATATTTAAACCTTTAAAAATGTTTCCCTTTATTGACCTTTCATTGACCTGTGATTCATTCTTTATCCCTCCTTATCATAAATACTTGTACAAAACCCAAGACACACTCTCTAAAACAAACCTTTTCCTTTGTTGGATTTGTAAGCCATTAACAAGACAAAAATCAAATAAAAGACAAATACATTGCTAATACATTAAATAAATGAATTTATGAAGATATAGTAAGCAAGTAAGATGTATTCATATAGCACCTTTCTAGATCAGGCTTCACAGTAAAAAATACATAAAATACAGACACAATAAAAGAAGTTGTGAAATAAAAAGGATAAAAATAAATCAAACTTATACTGTTAAAAAAGGTCAGCCATCAGAATGTATTTAGGGTATATGTATGTATGTATTTTACCAGTTTTCATCTGATATTTGTTCTGTTGGCTTCAGCATATCAGTGATGATGTTGATGATGTCAAGTTTCCATCTCTTTTGGGGACATTACATTTACATTAATTCCCTGGAGAGTTTCCCTAACCCCCTAACCTTAACCTAAAATGTAATCATTTATGTTGTGGGGATTTGCATTTTGACCCCAGAAGGAAGGCGAGTCCCCACAGTGTGACTGATGTTAACAGAATCATGTCCCACAAAATTAGTAATACCTGCCCACACCACACCTACTCCATAATCTTCTTAGACTCAAATTGTAGGTTGTTTTGATCCTCTTTCTGCTAACTTTTCATGCTCTTCATATTTCAGTTTATACTGCAGTTGACAGGTGAATAATTAACTTTGATCTCATTAAGCATCAAATAAACGAGGGGGCTAATTACCAAAACTCACTCTAATTAAGTCTCTAATTCATTTAGGCAGCCGTTGGTTTACGGTGTAATTATCTTGGATTCACCAACATCACAAGACTTTTTCTGTCCAATCTCTTGCTTCACCTTTGTATTTGTCACGTAAACATAAGTACAGGTCGTACATATTATATACATGTATCAGTTGTACTTTAAGCAGATAATTAAACATTACTGATCAGCTAAAATGTAGTGCAGGTATTATGAAATGTAAACAAACGGCTAATCAGGCGGTGACAGTTCACTTAGTTTCAATTAGCTTCGAACGACTTGCTGTGACACCCGTCCAAACCTCATTTCCCTCCTGCTCATAGGTCAGCCAGCAGATAGCATGTGATGTCTGTGCGTTTGAGTGTGTGTGAGACAAAAAGGAGAGAGACATTCAAAGAGCTAGACAAGTCACCTTTGTCTGGTGAAGGCTGATAACGAGTTTCTGTAAAATACTTACCTCACCTTGATCTGATCACATGTTGAAACCGGGTTACTAGGGATAGTGTACTGGGAATACTATGGGATTATAAAGTCATGCCCCGTCAGCCAGTTTTTAATTTTTGCACCTTTTTTCTTGCCAGCCACTAACTCACCTGTTGTTCCAGTCAGTTACCAATCACCTGATCCACACCAATCCGCACACCTGATCCCCATTCCCTAATTACACTCCTAGCATATATATAACATAATGCTGCCTGAAGAAGAGCGGCAAGCTTGAAATGTGGTGCAGTAAAGAATAGCTGCCAGTGCAAGCTCCTTTTCCTTTTCCTTTTCCTTTTCCTTTTCCTTTTCCTTTTCCTTTTCCTTTTCCTTTTCCTTTTCCTTTTCCTTTTCCTTTTCCTTTTGCTTGAATGCATGTGTGTCACATATTAACACATTTTCACCTACACCATGCCAAATCATCTATTACTATCACTAAGTTTTTTAAATTTTACCTCTACCGGCCTTTTGAACAGCAACTTTTGTTGGCTGCACTTCATTTGGTCGTGTTGGTTTGGCTGTTTTTTAGCGTTTTTATTGGCGAGGTTGGGGAATGCTGCTTAAATGTGGCAACTTAGGAGGTGGTCGGTATGATCTTAAATCAGTTGATAATCAAACAGCAGCTGGTGGTAGCAAGGCTATGATAAACTTTAATTTAATACAAACATCTTTGTTTGCAAAGACACTACAGAACCTTTTCTATTGGATTAAGCTTTCAGACAAGCTGTGTGAAAAATATTTTCATGTGTTGATGTTATTTATGATACTGTTGGCACGCGCGTTAATTTTGTTTATGTCCCTCACAGAGCAGACATCTAGCTCCCTCATAAAACATGTAAACTTGCCTTTGGGTCCAGTCCTACTGGGCCGTTATATGCAGGAAATTCATTAATTCTCTAAAGTTAGGAAATATTGTGAAATTTTATACTCAAACAAGCCACAAACTCTACAAGTCCTTTACTTGCTCTGCATTTAAGTTCAACATGAAGAAAACTGTCACATTAGGTGTTCATGGTCTAACAATTGTCTTTTTGAGGTATAAAAGCATTGGAAACATTAAAGAGGCTTTGCTAATTTCTCTGGGTGTCTATGTCAGGTGGTGCGTGACCAGATCACCCACTGCACCATGAAGCTACGTCAGACCACCGGCATGATGGAGTACTGCCTGGAAGTCCTCAAAGAGAACGATCCCAGTGGATTCCTCCAGGTATCTGACCCACTGTGTGTGTGTGTGTTTGAGATTATATGAGTGTGAAACGTCCTTCATGGCATCTGCATGTCTCCTAATTTAGGTCTTCACATAGCAACTGGATACAGCCTTATCAGTCATTTGAGCAAAACTTTACTATCCTGTGAAAAACATTTAACTCCAAACTGCCAGCTTTTTACAAGCTGAAAAAACAGTTGAGCTTTTTGTCAATGCTTTTATCAGATAGGCAAATGGGTTAAATAGTTTGTGTAATACAAGACTTTAGTATGATTTTCTCACCATGTAATGCCTCAGTTTAAACATTTTCATTAAAGGGGATTAAAGAATGAGGTTGGGATTGTTTATCTATTTATTACTAACAGCTAGTAACTGAAAATACTAAAACCAACAAATAATATATCCTACTAGTGAGTAATACTATGTAGCCCCAGCCGACTTCAGTGAAACAGAGGCATAAGCGAAATCAAACTGTGACAAAATGAACGGTATTCCTGGTTTTAGTCTCTTGAGGGAACTTTTTGATCATCATGAAAAAGATAAACAAGCACCAGTCTTCTCTTTTACAACTCCTTACATTACGACTTAAAACACTGCACAGTCAGAGGAGGACACAACACACAGACCAACACAGGGTGTATCGGCTTTGCTTGACTTAAACTGCAGCTGGCCTATTTGTTATTGACCTGACATGTTTAGTTATCAGCAGGCTCAGATGCTCAATAGCTGATCAGTAGTTATTGATCCGTGCATGTTGGGTCAAACTGAGAAAGGTCGAATGGGACATGTGCACCTGCTTATAAGAAAGAGCCACAAAGAAAGAGTCTGTTTAACCCTAATGGTCTTTTTCTCTTTAAATTCTTAAGAAACACAAAAATTACATTACTTCTATTTGCGGTCTCATTAACAACAGCTGTAAAACATGGTTAAATAAAGTAGATTTTTATATGTTTTGTATTTGTGATCAGTGTGAACCAGACCTTTAATGCTGCAGTTCCCCCTCCAAATCCCAAATAAGTATGTTGGAGTTTTAAACCTCTGTTGGGTCTATTTTACCCAAACATAAGTAACATGACCATGTATGATAACATACCATACATTTCTTTGTCTTTGGATTACTGTTTGGCAAACAAAAGGATTATACAGTATATTTGTAAATGCATTTGCATATGCATAGCTCATAAAACTCAATATTAATAATATTATACAGTATTAAATATTTCTGTATTTTGTGTGATAACTGTGTTTATGTGTGTGGTCATCTCCAATTTTTGTCACCTTCTTCAAATGTGCAAGCCGAGTTTGTGGCATCAGGTTAACCTCTTCAGTACTTACCCACATATTGTTTTGAGGTTATAAGGAAGTGAAGAGGGGACCCCAAACAGCCAGTATCAAATAAACACAAGGGTTAAAATGGCCCTGTCCAGGGTGTACCCTGTCTTTTGCCCGATGTCAGCTGGGATAGGCTCCAGGCCTCTGCAACCCTGTACACAGGATAAGCAGTTGACAATGGATGGATGGATGGTTAAAAGAAAAAGAATATTTCCTCCTCACAGCAAGCATGTCAAGAACACATGGTCTTAAGCTTCTCCAACCCCTTAGTTACGGCTCCATTTCTATTGAATTATATGAGATTATATTCAAGTGTCTCTGTGTCTGGTTATGAATCATTTTTCTTCCTGGAGAGAGATAGCAAGAGAGAAACAGAGTAATGTGAAAGGGAAAGATGAAACAGAGATCAGAGACACTCCTGAGGGACAAACACACACACATCCCCTTGCTTCCATTTCATCTGAATGTTTTATAATGTATTGATTATGTGGTCGTTCATGGTTGCCAATGCCTAAATCCTAACTAGGGGCTCTTTAAAAAACAAAGGTGGATCTAAATGTAATTTGAGGGAACATTTATAAATAGAGTGCAACTAATCTGAAGTGAAAAAATTAAGCTAAATTAGGCAATTTATGTTTTAATGTCCAAGGATGAATTTCCTCAGACACATTTTTGCACATTTTGTGTGTAGTTTAATGTAATGTATTCACTTAGATATGTTTGCCCTGAGGCAGTGAAGCTCTTACCGGCAGGTCTAATTCTTAACCTTAAATATTTGCACTGCACTAATGCATGCTTCATTTCACTTGTCAGACACAGTGAAATGAAGCCATGCTAATGGAACAGATCCCAGAACAGAGAAGCTGTTCTGGATGCAGGGAGGGTAACACTGCCTTGCACGCATTAATGTAGATATTGAATGCACACACTCTCATTTCATCTCTTTGTTTGACTTTGCATGTCTTTTCCTATGCTCATCATCCTTCGCTGTGTACAAACCTTTCGACGTGTCTGCACCCCTTAACTTGTCTATGTGTGTGTAGATCTCAGATGCTCTGATCAAGCGGGTGACATCCTCTCAAGACCAGTGGGTAAAAGGGGCCCTGGAGCCAAAAGTAGGCCCTGAGTTTGACCTCACCCTCAACACTGACTCGCTGCTCCAGACCATCCTGCAGCTGGACTTCTGCCAGGGAAAAGGTGAACACTCAAAAGCAGTTTTAAATCACGTTTAAGACCCGTTTTACTACTTGAGTCATGATCACAGGATATCTTAGACTCTATATTAGTCAATGTCTTTCTGTGCAATATGCCTTTTGATTCTAATTTCTGTTAGTTCTATTAGTGCTGTGGTTTACATTTTTTCTTTTTAAAGGAGTACTCCATCGATTTAGTATCATAAAGATGGAAAAAGAACTGTCAAAATTGATGTTGCTGAGGCCGAGATATCCTGACTTATTGTCCATTGTATGTCAATCGCCAAAAAACAGGATCCTACATTTCCCATAATAATTTCCCATCATTCTAAAAAATTTACTATAATACATGCATGTGAATGTAACAAAATGGCTGCAAAGTCACCACCGCTGGCAGTTAAATATGAATAAAATCCAAAATTAACACTAATACAATGGATTTAGTTAATTTTAAAGGAGTTATATGCAGTTTGTTTTTATTTGGTTTCACTAGTTAACAAACTGCTTCAAATGCGTAACACTGCATAAGTAGCTAATATATGATAATTAGATTATGTAATTACAAAGCTAGCAGAGGGGCTAACCATCCTGCATTAATGTTTAAACATCCCAAAGTCAGAATAACGGGAGGTTTTCCTGTTGTTCCATGTTCTGCTGACATTGCATGTATGCAGCATTAGACCCTCTTTCAAACTCCATGTAACACAAATTTTCTGTTAATGCCCAATCCGAGACAACATCATCAGGGTTATTTTCTCAGACTTTAAAAAGCAGAGGCAGAGTAGAACTCCTCGTGACGAGTAAACTTCATGTGTAAATTAAGAGGAAGGCACATTAAACAGGCCCATGATAATATATTTGATAACCAATAAACAACATTTACATTCTGTCACTCTTACCTTGTAAGGTTTCTTCAAGATTTACAACAAAGTACCTAACTGATTAACTATTCATTGGCAGTTGCTACCCAGCACCCAGATGGCATGCATGGGTAAACACAGCGTCCTTTATATTCATTCCGCTGCAGTCTGTATTTGCCAGACGTATTGTAAATGTACAATTTAAAAAACATTTAATAAGCTCTATGCATATTTTATTTTAATACTGCTCCACTGAGGCAGTAAAGATCAAGTGTTTTACTTTACAGATGTGAATTTAATCTTTCTAAAATACACAATAATGGCCATTAATCTTTGTAATCAATCATTAAGACATTACATGCAATATTTTGTTTGCTTAATGAGTTGATTCCAAATGCATTGCAATTCATTACAAATATTGCAAATCCACATAAAGCATATGCAATATAATCATCACATGACAATAACATTACGTTCATTTTAGTGCTGTGTAGTTAATAATTGTGATATCATAATGTGATTATAGTGATTATGCACTCTTATGGGTTTATAATGTGCTTATAATGCTCTATGGTTCCCTTTGGGAGCCACTTCATGAAAGCTGTTGAATTTTTATCTCTAGCACCCTCAGATTCAGATTGAATTTGTCTCTGAGCACCGTAGAGACAAATTCAAGTTCGTAAATAAAGAATGAGACCCAGATCTGCAGGTCATGGCCCTGGTTGAGTTGTACTTGAAGGAGACATTCTCTAATTTAAGCTCCAGTCAAGCAAACCCAAAGAGGCTTATTAATAGTAGAGAGGATTTTGTTGTCCCTCCTTTGTTCTTTAAGGCGAATGACATGAAACCCATTTCTCCACCATAACATCCTACTGATAACCCGGAACAAAGTTATACAGTTTAAAGATAGACCATTTGATTTCATGTCTTTGAATCTTAGTCGACACAATGTATGCACGTTTCTCAAGTAGCCTGAAATTATTGACAATTGACAATTATCATTGGTCATCTGAAGTGAGCAAGTTGCTCTGTATCACATGTTCTGTCCTTCTGTAAATCAACAATTGTTTATAAACTCAACTAACTAAACTCTAATTCAAAACATCAGAGGTTTTGTCTCTCTTCCCCATGTAATTAGTACTCAATTACATAGTTCATGCCAGCAAACTTCCAAGGACATTATTAGGAAATTACTGACCTGTAAAATAAAGCATTACCATTTAATTTCCCAACACAAAAGGTCTAAATGCTGTTCCAAAGCATTTATTTATTTATGTGTAAGTTTTCCTTAGAATGCTAAAACTCTCGCATTCCCAGAAATACTACAGAGGACAGGAGCTCAGTGTCCTAGATGGTAGCTAGAACCCTGTTCAAAGATTTGCTTAGGACTGCTGCTTCTTATTATATTCCTGTTGCATTATCACATGAAAACTTCACATGAAAACATCTGAAAAATAAGTTTTCTCTATGTAGTTTATATTATTTAAGGTAATGAAATGAACGAATGGTATGTTTCATATTTTCACATTTTCTATGCAACACTCAGTAGAAAGAATTAATTTCTTGTAGTATTATAGTTCTTGTACTGCTTGATGCTACATTGTAAAGTTAAGAATTTTCATTTTAAACACCTTACTCTGTAATTGAGGTTCAGATTAAAGATAAATTCTCTTCAATTATCTCAGCAATTAAGTTAGTATGTGGAATGTAGAACAGGAACAATGAAAACAATTGAGATTGTAAAGAAAATTTTGCAAAAGTAATTCTTACATTTCTGTTATTAGTTTGCGTTATTAGTTGCTTGAGGTAAAAGTGACTAAAATATGTATGCAAATCAAGTTGAGATACCTTCACATACTTGGAAAGACATACAGATAGTGTTATCCATGACCAAACCTTCACGTATGCACTTTGAAGTCTCTGTATAGTTGCAGTGTTTTCTGATCTAATATGAGATATATGGGTGTATGGTAAATGGGCTTGTGTTTATACAGCATCTTCCTGGTCTACTGAAGTACTCAAAGCGCCTTCCAACACTTGTCACGTTCACACAAACAATAATTCACTGATGGCAGAGGCTGCCATGCAAGGTGCCAACTGCTCATCAGGAGCGATACAGCACTTCCTATCCAAAGCACTTATGATGATACTAAGTTCACACACATATCACAGCCATCAGGAACAAAGGACTGGGAGAGCCGGGAAATTTTGCCACCAGCCCGCCAGTTACCAAATAACGTACTCTACCACCTGAGCCATAAACCTCTGAAAACCTCTGATGTTCCCTAATATGCATATGATTAATTTTTACATTAATGAAACTTTGTACAATGTTGACATCATCTTTTAAAATAACTTAAAGGAAGTTACAGACATTTTCTGATACAAAATGTTTAGAATTTATAATACTCTGACCTATAAGTTGATATTAAATGGTGAAAATCATGAGATTTACATTCATTTGTACATGAAGGATCATAAGGCTTTATTTTCTTGACCACAATTTTGAGATTATTAATTCATTGTGTGTGGTTAGGACATAACGTGAATTATAGCACACTCTCTTCACAACTTCAGTGAATATGGAACTCGTATCATGTTTCTAATGCAATCAGTCTTAATATCTCCATTGGTTTCACTGTCAGTTCTAGCTGTTTTGTACACCTACTGTCCGTGTGCTCTTTTATTAAAACATCCACACCAACGTCATATTTCCAGATGTGCAGGAGAGTCCGTTATTGAAACAAATGCAGGCAGCAGACAGTGGTGAGGCTGAGATGGAGACAGAGAGCCCAGGAGGTATTTCAGAGACTTTTCACCTCAGTTTAAACCTCTGTTTACGCCTATGTAAACCTATGTTTTCCTTCCTTGAATTTATTTTGTCACTCCTTCCTCGTCCCTCCGCCCAAATAGCCCTCACAAATCAGGAAATTCACTGGTCTTTTTTGTCCCACAGTGTCTATCTGGTCTGTTTCCTCTGCATGGTTAATGTTTTTCCCGCTCCTCTCCAATGAATGGCACCTCTGCAGAATAGCGCCGCCTTCACGGGAACACAAAGTTTCCAACAATCTATAGAGTTACAGAAATTTGTTGCCTGAAGTACTTCTCTTTAGCCCATGCAAGTCTTTTGTTACTTATTCTTTTACTTTTTAATGTAAATAATCATTTAACCATTATTTCACTGAGCTGTTTCATTCATTGTTCTAAACAATACCTGTTGTCATTGTTGTATTGCATTGTAGAAATGCAATACACAGTACATAAACTGAATATATTCAGTAAAAAATGTACAATGTCAGGGTGAATTATTATATAAAATTTTTAAATAATGCAATATATATATCTATATATAGATACATATACATACATACATGAATTTAAATAAAAATAATGCTGTACTTCATTTAACAACAAATAATCTTCATTATCTTGTGGTTGTGCATGAATCAAAAACTACTTTGGCTACAAATGCTGTGAAAAGTACTGAATTTAAACATTAATGTTGATATGTGCACTGTATATTGCACAGATCCTGCTATGTTGTTCCCACTGTCATGACTGTTGCCTTTCCTCTGTGTCTTCACTGCTCTTATTCTGGTCTAGATAGATCAGATAACAAATAAGGAAATTATATGAAGCAGACTTTATCACCCCGAGATCTCCGCTTGTGTGTTCAGTGGTTATTTTTACCCTGTTTCTGTTGTTTGTGTGTTTGTTTCAGCTCCTTTTGGAATGCAGTTTTGCCCCATTTGTTTTACCACCACAAGGGGTTAGACAGATATGTCTTTTTATTAGAAAAATCCTTTGATATGATGCTGGCTCCTCCCTTTCTTGACTTTTTTAACAAGCTCAGAATCCTGCTCTGATTAAATCTATTAACTCATTAAATCATATATGCTGATCAGTCTGTCTTTCTATTTTGAGTTTGTATCTCAAGACTACAGATCAGTTAGTAATTTTCCCACCTTGACAAGAACATAATGTGGGGGGACCTTCTGGAAAATAAATAATCCAAGTAGAGTTCAAATTATTGCTGCTGGAAGCTTAAGTTACAAAATGTCCACAAGCTGTGAAAGCTTAACCTATGCACCGCTGGCACTGCTACCTCTACAAGGGTATAATGTCCTCACATGGCCTACTTAAAGCCACTGATTCCCAGCTGTTGCCCCATAAATGAACGTGGAGCATTTTCACCTTTAACCCACATTAAAGCTCCCTTTTTTTTTAAATTAGTTTGTTTAAATGCCAGCTGATGGCATCACCATGTTTGTCTTCCTTTTCTCTTCATCCATCTACCCTTTCAGCCTAACCCTCCCAAGCCTAACCCCACCCCCATTACAAGCTTTACATCTCATCAATCTATTTCTCCCTCCAGTGGAGTCTGGACCTCAGGTGCCGGTGGCTCCTCTGCTGCAACTGGAGAAGTGCTGCACCAGGAACAACAGCGCCACCCTGGCCTGGAGGGTAACTGCGCCCCCTAGCAACCCCATTGAGGGCTACATCTTAGAGCTGGATGATGGCAACGGAGGACAGTACAGGGTCAGCGCAACACAAAAACACACACTGAGTCAGAATACATACTGTGTGTAAAGAAGAGTAAAAGGCTCGACAACAATATGACAGTAATCTAATCTCAAATGCAGTAAATGATGTGTCTTCCGTAGCTAGTCTTCCATTTTATTTTATTATTCATAATCCATATGCTGCTCAACTCTAAATAAAGCCAGATGGTAGTTTGTGTGTGTATGTGTGTGTGTTATATGTGTGTAGTTAAATGTGTGTGTCATCAGCAAACATGCATTTTAAGCAAGTGAGTTCTTGCCTTCACTAATACATATCCTGTGTGTTTAAGCAGCGAATATACATGTACATGTCCTTAATCTGCATTTGTATTGATAGTACTAAAATGTGTGTGTGTACCCTCAGGAGGTATATGTGGGGAAGGAGACAGTGTGTACGGTGGACGGCCTCCATTTTAACAGCTCCTACAATGCCAGAGTGAAAGCCTACAATACCATCGGTGTGGGGCCGTACAGCAAGACTGTGGTACTAAAGACCTCGGATGGTAGGTAGAGTGTGTGAACACTTTTGTTTGTGAGGATCGTCGTTAAACAGGTTTCATGACATGCTTTGTACCATGTCAAATTGATTAGAGAATCTTCTTCCTCTCAACATGAGTGGAAATTTCTTATGGAAAAGGCAGCGAATAAGAAGTATAAAGTGCTTTATACTACAGGCAGTGGCGGCCTTTAGCATCTGGGTGTTGTTAAAGAGCAAATGGCTTTAATCACAATCATCAATTTGCAAAAAAATTTGCGTACATTAAGATATATTTATTTGTAGCTGAGACATTAATCTTTTATTTGATGCTGGTTAGAATATTCTGCCAGAGAAATACTGCAGAGAGTGAAAAGTGTGCCAACCAACCCCGGTCTCCCCTTCACAGGGATGCAGAGAGAAGGTCAGTCAAAATAATGATGGTATACTAAATGGTGCGCCATA
This sequence comes from Micropterus dolomieu, assembly GCF_021292245.1. NCBI lineage: Eukaryota > Metazoa > Chordata > Actinopteri > Centrarchiformes > Centrarchidae > Micropterus > Micropterus dolomieu. Next base: position 22,631,989 of record NC_060159.1, on the reverse strand, counting down.
TTCATGTTTTTTGTATTAATTTGAATGGCCAGGATAACTTATATCTGAAAGTTATTTACAACAATTTGAGAAGATTTTACATCACAGCAGACAGCAGACTTGAATGTCAAAGCAGCTGCAGCAACTACACAGTCAACAACAGGGAACTAATGCATGAGAACTGCAGGGAGATGAAGAGGGAGAGATTGTTCATCATAGTTCCTAATAATGCAGCACAGTGAGAATACAGACGTTTCATAGAGGAGAGAAGCTTAGCCTATATAATGCAGATCTGTCAGTTCATACACTTCACCGATAAACCACAGAACTATAGAGCAACATTAGACTTCATGATCAAAGAAAGATTTTCACTTCAACATTTCTGTCCAAATTCTCTCTCTCTCTCTCTCTCTCTCTCTCTCTCTCTCTCTCTCTCACCTGCGAGTCTGCATCACACTTTTATCAGTTGATGGTTTTTAAAGTATAATGCCTGGTTTTAACAGGTGCTACAACCCCCTTAGCACCCCTACTTCCTGTGTCCATGCCTATTGATGTACACTGACTGAAATAAGTAGTTGACTTTAAAAGTGGGTGAATTATTCAATTCTTGTATGTCTTTTCAGTTGAAATGGATAAAACAGTAGCTAAGGTCACCTACAGTGACTGTAGTCGTTTCATTTCCTCTACTTTCTTTTTCCCTTCTATCTACCCTTTACACCACTTTCCTTTCTTTCTTCTTTCCCAAACAACACCACACACACACACACACACACACACACACCCTTGTACTTCTGTAGTTGTGAGGACACTCAGTGACATAATGCGTTCCCTGAACCCTTACCCTAACCTTAACCATCATGAATAAAATGCCGACCCTAACCTGTACCCTATCCCTAACCTAACCCTATTTCTATTCTTACCCTTAAAAAAAGTGTGAACCTTCAAACAGAACAGACCAGCCAAAATGTCCTTAATTTTCTAAAAATGTCTTCACTCTGATGGTTAAAATCTAAAATCCGGTCCACACCATGTAGGAAGTACAAGTACACACACACACACACACACACACACACACACACACACACACACACACACACACACACACACACACCATCTCACTTTGCCAACCCACAATAACAATGGGCATTAGTCTGTTTTCAGACTGATAACCGCTCATCCCTCCCGTCCTCTTTCTTTCTCTGTCTGCCTTCCTGCCCTCTTTTTCTTTCTCTCACCCCTCATCGCCGCCTTGAGGACTGTAGCTTCCTACAGCTACACAGAGACAGGAAATTATGGGATGCAACCCTTGTTGGCATGACAAGGAATAGAGCAGACGGCAAAGGCTCTGGCTGCACAACAAACACTGATCTCTATATAAAATGTTCTTAAATTTGTAGTATAATTCTTTCTGTGTGTGTGTGTGCGGGTGTGTGTTTGTATGGCCCTTCAGACACAATGCTATATAAAATTGCCAGATATGGATTTCCATATGTAATGCTTGCTGGAAGGAACCAATGTAATGTATATAATGTTACTTCTTGACTGCTAGGTTTATTGTCACAAAAGACTTAAGAAACTAATAGTTAGATATTGAGCATGATTCTGTACATGATGGCTACATTGTTAGCTCAGGTAGTCTGGGCTCAGTTGCAAAACTCAGATTCAGAAACAAGGAGGTACTAAGCAGGCTCAAGGGGGGTTCGGGGAATCCAACAGGTCGCGGGGGTCAGGATGAAGTCCAGGGGAATCCAGTAAGTCCAGAGGGAAGTCCAGAGGGAGGTCCAAGGAAGTTGAGCTGGGTGGGAGTCGGACCAAGTGTGGTAACCTAAGGCACAGGGAAACCAAGTCAATAGTAGCAAGCAAACAAGAGAAGCGAGCTGAATCTGGCTGGAAGCGTGACTGACGGGTATCATTAGTCAATGATCTGGTGCTGAGGGGAGTGGAGAGCTGGCTTAAGTAGCCCGTCTGAGAGGAACTGATTGGCTAGCCACCGGTACTCGACTCCCACATACCAGACTCCACTCCTGTAATAAAACACAAGAGAAGAGGAAAAGGGAGGAGGAGAGAACAACGGGGAACCTCAACCAGGCTGGGACAGAGTGCCTAACATACATTTTATGTTCACAGAAGATGATATTGAAGAATGCTATTATATTATTCATCTAATATACCAGCTAATGTTCATCAAATCACAGTGGGGTCTTGTGCATATTATTTCAAATATTTCAAAATGTCCAAAGCCACTTTAAGTGAAAGTGAACTATTTCTTGTTTATCAAAATTGTACCAGCACTGATTTACTTTTGCCATTTACTTTTAATTAATATTCAGTTTGTCTAAAATTTTTGGGAAATTTCTTTGACTTATTTTAACAAAAAATAATTTTAACATATGAAAGTTTTTTGGCATATAAACATTGTCTTTCGGTGTAGCAAAACTAGTTGTTGATGTGAAGCTGTTATAATGATATAATAATTAAAAAAAGATCTCATTGGAACAGGAAGTTATTGCTATTCTAAAAAGAAACAGTTTCTCCCTGTGGCAGCAAAATGTGTCTGTGGGTCGGGGTAAAAAATGATCAATGAGCACCATCAAAGTAGTGCAAAGCTGGTAAAATGATATTTATATATTCTTTGGTAAACAAGAGTGTGAAACTTTTTAAAAGCATTTTTAGAAAAAACTTCAAAGTGATTGACTACAGATTAGCAGGCTGCTGTTTCCTTCCTACAGTGGCTTGGTTCACCTTTGACCCCAGCACAGCCCATCGGGACATTGTTCTGTCCAATGAAAACCAGACAGTCTCTTGTAACAGCTATGATGACCGTGTGGTGCTGGGAACTGCTGCTTTTTCCAAGGTAAACACACCTTTAAATTAGTTTCACATCACATTTTTACCTGTTTCTTTGACTGTTGAAGTCATATCACTAGTGATTGTTCTTTTTTCATATGTACATCAGTACGTTTCCACACCAAGATTACAATAATAATAATACTAATAATTAAGTTTTTCACTTTCACGTGAATCTCAGGGCACCCACTACTGGGAGGTCAGGATCGATCGTTATGACAACCACCCGGACCCTGCGTTTGGCGTGGCGAGGATCAACACCATGAAAGACATGATGCTGGGGAAAGATGACAAGGCGTGGGCCATGTATGTGGACAACAACCGCTCCTGGTTCATGCACAACAACTCCCACACCAACAGGTAGGTGCAGACGATACCGTGACTCTGGAGGCCATTAGTATTATTGGATGGAAGCTACTATAACTTAAAGATTTTGTTATTTAAGTATTTAGTGTGTGGGTGTTCTTCCAGTTGTAGGTGGAGAACACTGACTGGTTGGTATTTGGTTTGTTATTAAGAATTTACATATCAGTCTATTGTTAAGCACACACAGACATGTATATGCAATCACAGACACTCAAAATAACTTCAGACTCATTTCCTTTACACCATTTGGTGCCACATTCTAATGATGCAGACTTTTCAACTGTTAAAACTAAATACTTACTGATTAATGCTGACAAAACACTCGCCAAAATGTCCACTCTGTAGCTATTCTGGAGCATTTGATTTTATCACATGATCTTCCTAAGCAGACTTATTTGCCTCATAGCTGTTTCAGAGATGATGCTGAGGAAGATTACATGATACAGTTGAAACCTCCAGCACAGATTCTGAGTGGGGCTTGTGTTAAGTGTTTTGTCAGCTGCTGTTTTCAGGGTCAAAAGTGAACTTTTACTTTCAGTTAACTTTGTTAATGGTACAGGAACTATGTGCTAATACTTCAAATACATCAGAAAAAAACTGACCAAAATCTATGTCTTCAATATGTATTATATGTGAGGTGGTGATGGGGCAGTGGATAAGACACATGCCTTTGGTGTAGAGAGACCTGGGTTCAATTCCCCACTGTGACACATCCACCAATGTGTCCTTGAGCAAGGCACTTAGTTTGCTACAGAGGTGTGCAACCTATATAGCAATTATAAGTCACTTTGGATAAAAGCGTCAGCTAAATGTAATAAATATATTTCAATCTTCACTTTGATCACTGAAAGGTTACAGGAACAGGCTGAGTTGCGGGTTCTTGAAAATAGGAATATTCAATATATTGAATATAGGTATATTCAATATATATCGGAGAAGTTGTTGGTACAGTCGCACTAAACCTCTTTTGACTTTTTCTTCAGCTTATGTGTCCTACAGGATAGGCAGAGCCATCGGTGTGTGAATGTGTATTTCTGTTTCTGATGGCAGAGGCCCCTTAGTCCCTGCGATCAGTGTGTGAATGGGGTGAATGTGATATAGTGTAAAAGTGCTTTGAGTGCATCTTCGGAAAGATGGATAGAAAGGCGATATACAAATACAGACCATTCACCATAAAGCCTTGTATGTAACACATCAAATGAGATATCTAAATAGGTCAGAATTAGTGTCTACAACTACCAGATAGAACCAGTTTGCGCACACGTGATACAGGGAACAAAGCACATCTTCAAGGTCCTTGTTTACCAGTATGCCTCCGCACACAGTTGGCCACAAGGGAAGGCCCTTGATTATCACACTACGTCACACTGCGCATGTCAGATATTTACAAACACATATTTGGCCTATACACAGGGATCATAAAACATCGGGGGGAAAAAATAAAGTTTAAAAAGGATTTAAAAACCGATGCTTATTATAGCCTGTCTGATGTCAATAGTTTTTAGTCTGGGGTCTGTAATTAATAACTCATTAACAATTGTAACTGTAGACCTGATGGGTTATTGTAAAGTGAGAAACTCACAATCCTTTATTTTGGCCATTTATTTTAAGAGAACGTGGATTTCAAACCCGACGGCTTATTGTGGGGGTTCACAGGGTTAGTCATTTACTGTTAGTTCACTATAATTCATCAAGTCCACCATGGAAATGTTTACACCACGAGTGTTTTTTCACAATCTGTTAATTCAAAAGATGTATTTTATGTATGTGTTATTAATACTGATGTTTAATACAGAATTGAATAACCAATGCCTCACTACAAAGTAATACTCATCTTTTGAACTAATTTGAACAGCATTTGTGTGTCAATGAGAACAGCAGGACCCCGAGTCTCTGTAAGGTGGAATGCTCTTCTGCATTAAATGTTACACAGCAAAGAAGTAAACATGCACAAACACACACACACCAGGGAGCAGTAGAAGAAGAATGCAGACGACATCAAAACATCTCTCTGAACTCAGTGTCACGCCGAAACTTTCAAACCCTTATTAAACATTTATTTAAAAGAAAAAGGATATTCTTCACAAGAAAAAAATTGACTCTTCACAAAAGTATGCACAACCTTCTGATTTTATTTCTATTCCTTTTCCTCGGTCCATCCAGACTACAGATTGCTGTGCCATTTGCTTTCATGTCATTAATCATCCCATGTGTGTTTCATGTTATTAACCGCATATTGATTCTTTCATCCCTCTCAGTGCAGTAACGCTCACTCAACCCAGTCCTGAGGCAGGTGTCATGTGTTTGTGCACTTACTGTACATGTACTGGATATAGAGGTGGTTTCGCACCTTATCATCTAAGCTAAAACACAATTTCAGTGACACAGTCTCTTTCAGGACGTAAAAACGTGTAGTTTTCATTAAATGCCCATTTTCATCACCCTTCCACTGGACTGGGTTGATGTATTCTGAATTTTCACGTTTGGATGAGCTTGTAAAATCAAACGGAGTTTTAGACTTTATGGACGCAAATGATTAAAAATCTAAATCACTGAATATAGGATTTGAACTTTTAATGCTTTAACTTTTCCTTTATGCACATTATGTGGATTAAACCAATAAAATTTTAAACATCTCGGGGGGAGTTTGGTCCAGTTTGAACTTCTTTTTTAATGAGCTGTAGGGAAAGAATACAAGTTACAAGGGAAGAGAAAAGATTGCTTGAATATTTGCAGTAAGATGTGAGTTGTTCCATGTTCTGTTATATTGTCAATGTTATGGACAGTAAACTGTATTCATATTTATGCACCGTGTCCGCTGACAAATCAGTTCAACTAGCAGTTTATTGTCAAAACAGAGCTCTATTTTAATATCACATACCACTTGGTTATATACTGTAATTACACACTCTCTTACTTTTACTTCCTATATACACTACAAATTAACCTGTTTGACTTATTTGTTGTTGTTGTTGTTGGTGTGTGTAGGGCGGAGGGAGGCATCACTAAGGGTGCAACTGTGGGCATCCTGCTGGATCTGACCAAACACACACTAACTTTCTTCATCAACAAGGAGCAGCATGGACCTACTGCCTTTGAGAGCCTGGACGGGGTGTTTGTACCAGCTGTCAGCCTCAACAGAAACGTACAGGTCAGTGTGTGTATGTGTGTGTAGGATGGTAGTTATGATGTATTCTTTAATGCCTGTATGTGCTGGGAATGTGTGTGTTTTTGTTGATATCAGAGCTGCCAAGACTAGACATGTCAAAATGCACTGAAGCTTGAGTACGTCTGATGCAAAACAAAGGCGGATTCTATAGTATATTTTTTACTTTGTTTTGTTTTGTTATACTTCTAGTCACGCACTCTTGGTTGTGCTGATTTGAACTACTTCTTATTATACACTGTTGTAGATGTAGGACAATTTTTTCAACTCATAACGGAAAACTTAATCCTACAGTATATCTAGTAACTTATAAAGTCGCTGTCTGACAAACGCAGTGGAATAAAAAGTACAATCCGGGGACTTTTAAGTCCAGATCTCTTTTCAAGGAACTAAAGGTTCCTTCAGCCCATTGTTGTGTGAGTTTCCACCGTAATCTAAAGACCTGCGAAGATTATGCAAATGAACCAGCTGACGTAGCTGTGACCACTAACTCCATCAGCTGTTCGCTGTAAACACACCGCTGCATGCTGGCTGCTATTTCTGAGCAATGCATTTAATGCCGACGTCAGGTGGACATCGCGAGACTTGTGTGGTTATCTGACTGTTGATAGTGATTTATTGGTTTGCAAACAATGAAAACAGGAGAGTTCCTCCAAAGCAACGTGGCTACAGACACACATTTACAGAGTACAAAAAAGATCTAGAAAGTAGCAAAGCTGCAAAGGTTCATCATTATAAAATTCACCTGAAGACCTGATGCATCAATGAAATGTAGTAAATACTGTATACAGCATGTTTTAACATTTTTGCAAGCAGAAAGTACAAGTGCGTGGAGTAAGGAATCTGTATTAATGAAGTGGTCAAATGTGTCTTCCCTACATTTAACTACATGTCAAAGCCATGCTTTTATGTGGCCCTCATCACAGTCTGCCGTCACTCTCAGTCAATGATCTCATTGAGTCTTTGCTCTGTTGCTGCGTTTCAGGTGACCTTACTGACGGGCCTGGAGGTGCCAAAGAATATCAAACAGTAGGACATCTGTCCTCCCTCCGAGCATGCTGTGGATATAAACCAACTATGTCATGTGCAGTTGGCTTATGTGTGGACCTTTTCCAGTCACGTCAGGTTGGATTTACCCTTCTCCTATCCTTCTCAAGGTGCCCTTTGTCTTGGATACTTCAATGTGAAACCCTGCTACGTAATTTGGGGCAATGAATAAATATGAGATATTATTGGCTATAAATAAATAATAATAAATAAATGACGCTTGTGGAGAGGACTGGAGTTACTGTGGGTTGCCATACTTTTTTCCCCTGTAAACTCCAGGATACTAACAACACTTATGTTATTACTCCAGTAATTTTAACGGAAGGAAAGTACAGCTTCTCCTCGAGGCCTGAGACCAAACTAATCGACCGTCTCACTCTGAAAGAATCAGTGAAGATTCCAACATTGCTAGAAGATATTTTTGCCTTTCAATTTCGCTATCTGAGATTTTCTGCGCTTTTTAGGGATTCAGTTAGAAAAAAAACCCAGTCATTTTTAAAAATCCACAAGGTGATTTCAGGAGGCGAAAAAACGAGGGAGAAACATCTCAGCAGTGCTTTTTGCTGCTCTGTTTCTCTCTCAGGTGTTACATCTTTCAAGATAAAACTAGATGAAGAGGGTGTTTTGTAGGAGTTGTAGTGGCACCCGGGGATGTTTCACTCATGAAATATTTAAAAGCTGCACAGTTTTATCGCAGTTGTGGCTAATAACACTGTCTTGTCTGTTTTCTCTTTTACCTTCTTCTCTATCTCATATGAAGTGTGATTAAGATTGTTTGGTGCTGCTGTCAAAGATGTTTACACACTGAGGTCAAGCTGGGAAGCATTGGGCTTAATTCCATTTCAGTTTTCAGTCATTTGACAGATCTGCTGAACATTGACAGTGGCCACCCCTCTAAAATTATTTTTGGTGCATCAGTGGTTGATTAGGATTGGTTGTGTTCTTTTGAAATGGCTTGTCATTTTAGAAGTAGGAATCTAGGGAGGAATTTAGTAGTCTAACACTTGAGTTACCAGTCAGTTCATTTGCACTTCACATGTGTAGCTGCCTCAAGTGGTAGACTAAAAGGGAGAGACTCACCAGAGACTGGATGATGAGAGCAGCAACCTTTCATGCTTTGTTTTGCCATCTAAAGTGGTTAAAGGTATAGTTTGACATTTTTGGAAGTACACTGCCCATCTTGGCAGGAGTTAGATGAGAAGATCAACACCACGCTAAATTTTGGCATCTCCACTAGAATTAACAAATCAAGGTCTGTGAGTTTGAATAATATTTGGCTGCACAGCTTAAGTTTGTGATGACTAAACCGCTGGCATGTCAGTGAGGTTAGAGGTTAAAATATGCCTGCAGATTTTAAATACTTGTGTAAGTTAGGGTTGCTAAAACTAGAAAATTGTGTGCAAACAATTTGTACCTTGTCCTGTTAAATTAATCAAAGTGAGGGAACGAGGTTGATTAATAACCTGCAGGAGAATATCCTGCCTTGATGTTTTCCCTGCAGCGTCTCTCAGGCTCTGTATTCACCCTGTCTCAAAGAAAAATGTTTTCACCTTGAGGGAGGAACATCAGAAAATGCTGAAATTAAATGGAACTGAGCCAAACATTTCCTTTTTTGTTTTATAAGTTCAATAGCTACTATAATATATCAAAAGCAGATCAGAGAAGTGTGGTTGTCTCATGGTAATTTTAGTCTGTGCTCATCTCTCAGTCTCTCTGTAGAATCTCAGATGCTGTCGGGCACCTTTAATCTGTCGTACTGACAATGATCTTGAAAAGTCACATCAGGTGATGCTACATTTCTGGTGCTGGGATTGGATACAGCAGCCTGTACAGGACAATAGCTTCAAAATTTAACCAAACCACTGTGACTAATCACATAATTTGTTGTCTTAACATACACTACCCATGTAAAATTTCATTTATCTTAATGCAGCAGAGAGGTTTGTTTTCAGGTTATTTAATCTTGGATTTTATTACAATATCTGAAATATTTTTATTTCCTATAAACTTGAGAGTGTGAGAGAGACGTAACTGGAGGTATACACAGAGCTGACATACAAAGACTGGGTTTACTGTATGTGTGAATGGAAATCCACAAACTGTAAATACTGAAATGTGAGTTGTTATTATAACGTGTGATATTAAGCATGGAATAAGCATTGAACAAGTTTACAAAATATCTGAGGCTGTATTGTAAATAGTGTACTGTTTTACTGTCTTTGCAATGAGTGATGTTAAAGCCAATTGCTACCACAGCTCGCCCTCTGCTGTTGGATGGTGGCAACAACAGAATTAATGCATTTCTGAATTGATTCTGCTGTTATAGATTAGCCAACTGTGTTTTCATACCTTTAAACGCTGACATTTTAAAAATGGATTTAAAAAGATTTTATCTGACACAGTGTCAGATTTTCTCTGGAAGTGTTACATCTCTTACTAAATCATCAACTATCACATGATATTGAAACGTTTAATCAGGGACATAAAACAGCAGTCATTTACATTTTACAAGTTTATATATACGGTGACGAATTATTATGATTGCAGGCACCACTTATATCTTAATACACACATGTATTCTTTTAAATTCTCAGTTCAACACAGATTTTAAATATGCCAGACGACTGTTCAGAAATACAATTAATTAGGAATTTCTTACTTGAATTAGTGAAGTCTATTTTCAATACAACAGTAGACACATTATAAAGCCAGTGGTAATTTTTTTTAAAGATTTTATTTAATTACAGAGCATTAAAGTAGTATAATAGTCATTTTGGTTAGCTTTTACTTCCCAGTGTTCTTTTTTAATTTAAAAAAGAAACTACTTTGAATAAAGAATAATGATTTAACCATTTTGGGAGATGGGGATGGGCATATGCATTTATTTATGAATCAAAGCTGTTACCTAGAATGTTACATTTATGATGTTTACATCCCAGAAGAGCAAACAGGAAATATGTTAGTCTGCAAAAAGCCAAACCAGCTTAACTGGCTTTGTGCATCTGATGCTGCATCCATATTATGTGGGAAAGATTCTTTTACAGATGCTAAAATCTATATTTTTTAAAATAACAATGGATCACATGACTTTGTGTAATTTGAAAGGAATCGCTTGTAGTGATGAACCTGACTCTGCAGCTCCCTGGCAGCTTTTTAGCATCTTTCAGCTCATTGTTTTAGTTTTCTGCCCTGTAGCTTGATCGTTGTGATTCACTCTTGTGCTGCCATAGCATTGTTTTCAGTAAAATAGCTCTAAAAACCCACTGTATACTGCCTGTCCTGTCCAGCACTAAACAGCAGACGGACACAGTTAGTGGCTAGCTGGTGAACACAGAACAGCATTTAGCAGGTGAACCATATATTTCTCTCAGGAGTTGGTGGGGATCAAAAACAGAGCTAAATGGAGAGAAATTATTGGTAGTTACATTTGTCTGTTAGCCAAAAACATGACTCCAAATTAATGCTAACGATGCTCCCTGTCTGCTGATGCATAAACAAGCACCTGTTTGCTAACAAGTTCCCTGTATCAACTTAAAAAGTGATGAGTGCTGCCACCAAGTGGACAAATAAAACAGTTATTACAGGTTTAGTGGAGCATTTTAGTCAAGTAAAACAAAATTTATTTGGATTTCAGTTGGGATTCATCTGTATATGGTCTACCAACTGAAACGGCCAAGAATCACTGAAGACAATACATTTGCCATTCATTCCATATGACTGCATGCAGCATTAGTGTAGAAGTCAGGAGTTGAACCAGTTTCTCCTGACCCAGAAAGCAAACCATCTGCCAAAGGGGAATTTTTCCTGACATGCCCCAGACTGTGAGCTACAACCTTAGGGCTATATTTGCATTTGCAAGTGTAGCTTTTTGGCTTCTCTGCTTTACTCTGCTCAGCCTTCCCCTCTGACCGTCCTCCCACCTCCCACACCAGAGGAGAAACCTGCCCTGAGGTTGACTTAGTGGTAACCAGGAAAAGATTTTAGGTCCACAAGCAAAGGGAGATGTCTATCATATAACCACAGAGAAATTATTTCTTTCTTTAGAAAGTCTGCATGATTTGGAGTTACATGTCTGTGGGCTGTGTTGATGTCAAAATGGCACAGACTGGAGGGAATAAAAGCTCACACTTTGGTGCTTAAATTCAGTGTTGCAGAGGTTCAGACAATGTATCAGGTATAATGAGGTTATGATGCCTTTTCGTTTCCGAATACACTGTTTTTACTAAAATATTAATATCAAAAGACTAATTTATGTGACAGACAAAAATTACATTTTTAAAGTGAGTCACACTGCAGTCACTCTTGTCTAGATATGTATCTTAAGAGTGATTGTATGGCATGTCCCTTTACCCAACACTTACCCACCCATGAATGTGAGATATTTTACTAATTTACCTTAAACATATGGTTCTGGAGGAAAGCATGTCACTACTGTTTGCTGTTTAACTTAAAAATAGCAGATTTATTTACTCTATAAAGTATGTAAATATATTGAATTACATATCTATTTTCTTTTGTATATTGCCCTTTTCAATGTCTTCAGTATAAAAGTTGAATGGCTACTGATTCTATATATATATATATATGTACACTGTCTATGGTTGATTGCGATGGGTTGTTGCAGGTTAAAAAAAGGCCACAAAAACTCAACATAAAACAGACTTGCTTACAGCTTGAAACGTATGTGATGTGCTGCAGATATGTTCATATTTCCTAATGCTCTTCTTTTTAAAATATATAAATAACAAAAGCTGCTTCAAGAAAAACGGTGTGAGAATTTGTGACCTCACCCGGCCGCACACTGCCAGATCACAACTCTTGTTTTGCCATTGTCGTCGCTCAGAATCCATAAACTTTTCTGTTTTCATTTTAATAAAATGAAAAGAGCTGGTTTCTGCAAAGATCTGTAATGTTAACACCTCGAGCGCAGCAAGAAGCTGTGTACAAAATTGTTTATAAAAGGGAGAAAAACTACATCTGCAAGACCAGTGCTGCTTTCTCAAGGTCCATTCAGAGTGTTTGTATGTGTTTCTTCATTAAAACTTCTGCCAGGACTTAACTTGTGTGTACAATGTTTTTTTTTTTAAATATATTTCCCCCCCTGTCCCGGTATGACCCCTTCCCTTCCTGGCAATGTAAATGTAAATGTTTTGTACGACTACATGGTTTGTATATGAGAAATGAATTGTAACTGCATACTTTTAAAACCTTTACAGTGTAAAACACAAGAAACGCAAATGTCTTGGGGTTTTTTGAGGGGTCATTTATAAAAACAAAATAAATTAACTGTGATGGAACATTATTTGACAAAGTCTCCAGTTTTGTGCATTAACGTCCTGCCACAGTGTACAATTAGGGTCCATTTTGGAGATTGATAAACTGGATTCTTGACTCAGCAGTCTGTCAAAAATAAGACTCCCATATTTTACTGCAGACCAGTGACGTCTCTGGAAATCAGCCTTACAGCTCACGTTGCATTCAGCTCTCGTCCACTTCCTCATAACACTGCAAACAGTCCTGCAGTAAGCTGAGTCACTGACGGAGTCCTGTATACCAGTTCTTCCTGTTATATTTTCCCATCCTGAAGGACTTAACCTCATCTTCACCTGCAAACATAAACATGGGCACACTGTGACTCTCAGCGACACATTCAGTCCACATTAACCATATCACTATAGGTTCCACCTTAGCCCTTACACTAAACTTACTAACATTTGAGTCCCAGGTGATGACCAGTAGGTACCCTGCCTTTGGGTCACCTCATCTTTTAATACCTCTTAGGTCATTTGCTTCAAGTACAAGAACACACTCACCCACGCCTATTTGCGCCGCTTGTTGCCTTTGATTTTCTGGATCTCCTTGGAGCTGAGGACCAGCATGCCGTTCTTGAAGCGGCCCACCTGGCCTGTGGGGGCCGTGCCAGAGCCAGAGGACACCTTCTTCTTCTTGTCCCTGGTGGTGGTGGTGGCAGCACAGGTTTTAAACACCGAGAATATATCTTAATTTGGGACTTTCTAAAGCTTAATCTTGAAGAATATAAAATACTAGTGCTGTGTTTTCTATCCAAATATTATGATAAATTGTTGTTAAAGAAGGATGCATTATGTGCTTAGATACAGATAATTATGTACAATACTTTAATTATAGACAGATTCAAGGACAGTTATGAAGAGAAATATTTGCTGACGTGTCGGTTTCAGCCAGTATCTTCCAAATGTAAATGTTAGTTTCAATACTCTTTGCGCTAACCTGCTGCCCTGTGATGTCTACTTATCAAATCATTGAGGAAAATGTCTACAGATACATTCAGAATTGCCCGTCTCTCCCACCTTTGATTACTCGGCTTCTTCTTTTTCTTCAGGTCCTATAGAGCAATGACACAGCATATAATAGAAGAATAGGTATAATTTAATGGAAATTCATCACTCGTTAGAAATTACAGCCCCATTAACATTTTTATAAAGAAAATACGAAATACATCTACTTAATTATATAAGTAAAGCTGGAACAGTTTGGTTTGATGGCGCAAGTCTTACCGGCTGAACCTCCTCCTTTGCTTTCTGCTTCTTCTCTTTGATCTTCTGCTGCAGCACCTTGTAGTTCACATAGTCCTTCTTAGGAGGCTGATTAAGAGACAATAATTATGTTGTGACTGGATCACTCTGCTATTAAAAAGCCTGTGCTACATAAGGACCTAGCATATGATGCTAATTAAATATAACCAGAATTTTCCTTACTCTGGCTCCCAACATGATCGCTCTGTCTTGTTCAAAAACACGCTGCTGCTCTTTCTTATAGCCTGTGATTCCAAACCGATGGACCTCAAGACGAGCCTGATTTCAACAAAAACAAAAAAAGTATATGGCCAAGTATAACACAGTCACATTCAAAATTACAAAATAACAATTTTCAGATAGCAAGGCAGCAAGTAAATGAATCCCCGAGAAGAATCAATTCACACATTATAAGACTGAAAGTTTGAACTTATAACTAAAATTAGCTTTTGCATATCTTCAATTTAAATGCAGCACTTACCATCTGAAAACAAAATATATAGTTAAGTGTGAGGAAAATGTCACCTTTTCCAAATTAAGTTCTTCTGGCTGGTCCCTTTCCTCCTTCTGCGTTATCTGGGCCTTATAGTGAGGCAAGCACACACCCAAAGGAAACAAAGACAAGAGAAGAGGGGAAGTGAAATAAATGATGATGGTGACAAGCAGTATATGGTGAATGGTATAGCGACTTTCTAGTCTTCCAACCCCTCAAAGCTTTTACACTATTCACACACTGATGGCAGAGGCTAATGTGCCAACTGCTCATCAGAAACAGAAGATAACATTCACACACATTTGCGTTCAGTATCTTGCCCAAGAACACTTCAACATGCAGACTGGAGGAGCCGGGGGGATTGAACCGCCGATCTTCCTATTAGTGGACAACCCGCTCCCCCTCTTGAGCCCCAGAGAAGGTTGATTCAAACAGCAGCATGGAGGAGATCAGGTTTCATAATGTCAATAAGAAAAAGGTTCTGCATTTGCACAAATAGATTACTTGTTGTAAAATAAACTTGATACAGTTCCTTGTTAAAAGTCTACTGCCAGTGTGCTCAAGTGCTGTAAAGTAATATTCTACCCTTTCTGCTGTATATAAATTCTGTAAATGTCTCACATGTCTACATATATAATAAAGCAATATTGATACCTTAATTAAGAGAATTTGACCTTCATTTCATCAGCCTAATCTGTACTTTATGACCCTCAACTGTGCTTTTTTAAATTAAGTATACAGAGTAAACTAAAGACTTACAGGCATTTTGTCTGGGGCTGGTGTCTGCTTGGTTTTCGGTTTCTTCGTGGGGTCGTGAAATGTCACGACCTCCACCTGGTTCACCTGCGGGATGGTTGGACCTGAGCAAGACATGACACATTCAACCAATGAGAACAAGAGGAGTGAGGCAATAAGTGGTGGAACTTGTGAGGGTAGAGGAGGAGAAATTTTAAAAGCATATTTTAGTGACAGCTGTGCATATACAGACGGCGGACAAATTAAAGAAAAAACCTGGATAAAAGAGTGGAGAAACATATCAAATGGAGATGCTTCCATGCACAAGATGAAGGTGTGGGAGTTTGAAAATTGAATGAAATTAATAAAACGCTACGCCCTCCACAGTCACCAGACCTCGACTCAGTTTCACACCTGTGGGAGATTTTGGATCTCTGATGCTGTATGTCCTTTTGTTTTTCTTTCTATCTGCCGCACTCAGGTCTCTCTTGCAAAAGAGATATTGATCTTAATAAGAAGACCTGTTTAACTAAAGGTATTATATAAATGAGGGAATATGGGAAAGGTGTTCATGGCTCCAGTACAGTTCCACAGACTTGGCAAAGAGCACTGAAGCTGTTCTGGAGGCTCGTGTTAGCATGACTCCTTACTAAGACACCTGTCCACATCTGTGTATGGAGCCTGGGATGCTCAGATAAGTCATTATTGATTAGTTTGAGTGCTAAATGTAGCATTTTAAATATTAATCTAACATGAAAAATTATCTGAGAACCCTTGACTTGATTCCTGGAAACAAAATAAGTCATTAGAGGTTGTTAAGGCTATAACGTGAGTGGTGTTACACAGATTGTTGCTATTCTGCCCACCTCTGTGTTCAGTCTTTGGCTGTTTCTGCTGATGTTCAGTACCAACATGATCTGCCCCGCTGTCTTCAGTGTCACTGCCGATATCCTTGACTGTAGGGAACTCTTCATCCTGCTCTTCCTGATGCTTTTTTCGTTTTTTCTTTAGCTTCTTTTTTGATGCTGGCCCGTTACCTGCAACATCAGCCAATAGTGTGAGCACGAGTTAATTCTCAGTCCAGTCCCTACAACTTTAGGTACAGATGATCATCTTGTCTGTGTCTTAACAACCTTTGTTTGGTGAAGGACACATGAGAAAACAGCTGAAAATGATCATCATTCCAGACAACAGCTCTATCACCATGTGTCATTACACATTCATTTAATACACAGAATCTCAGCAACACAACTCTGCCCTAAAATGTACCATCACAAAGCTCATAATGTTTAGTTTTTATTGATAGTGTCAGAGAGGTGTTTATGATTGAGGTTATAGTTACTGCAGGTATAACAGACAGGGTTGTCTATGTGCAAATGTGTATCTAATGTGATCACAGAGTGTATTATTTACATACATTTGTTATTGCTTACTATTATTATAATATATATTGCATTTATACTTTTCTGAATGAGTATATTAAAGGATATATATAGTAAGTTAAGTATTTGGGGTTAAAACTGCATAACTGTGCTGTATCATGATGGTTTGTATTGCAGCAGAGCAGAGGTTTATCTATTTATTCTAATAATTTTACTAGGAAAGGAAACATGTACATGATGGGGGACATAACGTTCCTTCTGTTTTGTTAATTTTCCTGCACAATACCTGCATAGTTAATTCCTACAGAGGACTCAATCACAACTGACACATACATTAAAGTTACATCATGAACCTTAAGCTGTCAATACTCTAAGTAACGTTAGGTACAAACTAGCATTCAGGATTTACTAACAATCACTTATACGATTTAAATTGATAAAAACGACTCACTTTGACTGCATGTTTTTGTGCTGTCAGTGATTGGTGAGCATGGATGTAACGTTACAATGTTGCACGCCCCAACAAACCAACAAACGTTAGCAATCGGGTAAAGCTAACAATAATGTAAGGTCAGTTATTTTGGCTGAGTTGAAGTACCATCAGTAACCCAACTAAGACATTATTGTATCAGCATATATATGGTCAAAGAAATTAGAAAGAAGGGACAGCCTACCACCTGTTTGAACCTGTTTGACTAACTAACGTTAGTAAAGCTAAATTAGCTTCCTAGCTAACTGCACTTACCAAAGTCATACAGTTTATTCAAAACGTGTTCCAGAAACAGACTATCGTCATCTTCTTCTCCGTTTGTCTTGGAGTTCATCTTAAGCTAATGGCACAAGCCGGAAAAAAAAAATAAAACGAACTTCTCTAGACCCAATTCAATCACAACAGCGGTTCAATATGAATGACAACAAACTGTGAAAAACGTGGGTCACACGGTGCAAACCGTGCTGTGGACCTTTCCGGCTGCCGTAGTCACGGAAATGCCAGTTGGTGTACACACCCATGCGAAGTTCTTCAGATGCTGTTATCAATTACAAGTATTTTATCAACTGGAAGTATCAGATGGACAGATATTCGTGCCTCTGAAACTTCACCGGATGCAGCGTCTGTGTTTTTGTAAAGTTTGACAAAGTATGGCATCCAAAGCTGTTTATTCGGTATGTATTTGCTTAACAGGGCTAACAGTTAAGCTAACTTCTGATATCTGCTGTAACAAGTTAGCTCAGTTTACACTAATTGACAATTACCAATTTAATTTAAACAAGTGAATGTCAAATGAATATGTAACAACAAAGCATCCAAACATACTGTGCTGTCTTGAAGTTGGCACGAATCACGTACATTTAATTGGCCAGTTTAATGTTTTGCTTAGCGTTTTTCACAGATACAAAAGACTACATTTCGATATGCATGCAGGACATTTTGTCTCAATGTATTGCCATACCACTCTTGTGGTTTCGGTCATCGTGGTTAATGTGCTGCTCTGCGGCTGCTCTTTGTGCAGGATTTCCTACATTATCAGGTACAACATCAGAGTATTTTGATGCTACTGTACTTTTTTGTCACAGAAAGGTTTAGCCGAATAGCTGTTGTTGCAGAGACTGGTGCTCTAAAGTGTACACCATAGATTTGTCTGTACCTGGTGAGATATTACTGATGTACTCACCTGTCCGCGCATTTTACTAAAAGTTTAGTGCATATCCTATCCAATTTTGGCTCCTTGGTGCGCTGAATTTGTCAGAAAAAAATAAATATATATATATATATAAAATATTCATGGTTACAACCATAAGCAACATAATGATGTTTTGGTTTTTGTAGCATAGAGACCCTATGCTGAAGAAAAGAGATGACTTTGAGGACATTTTGGAGGAGCGGAGGAACTCCAGTGACCTGAGCTACGCCCTTAAATGTTACACTCCTGTTCTGTACAAAGGAGTGACGCCCTGTAAAGCCAGTGTGCTGAAGAGCATGGTGCTTCAGTCTGATCAGCTTCACTATGTTATCAATCAGGTAAAGTAGAGGTTGACTGACAGTAGGTTGCCATAAGTACTATCTTGTAGGGCTGCAACTAACGAGTACTTTCATTATCAGCTAATCTGCGGACTATTTTCACGATTAATCGACTAATCGTTTAGTCTATAAAATGTCAAGAAATAATAAAAAAAATGCTCATCACAATTTTCCAGAGCCCAGAGTGACATCCTCAGATTACTTATTTTCTCCAACCAACCGTCCAAAACCCAAAGACTCTTCATTTATTATCATAAATGATAAAGAATAGCAGCAGTTCCTTACACTTACGAAAATTAGACAAGCAATATTTAACATTTTTGCTTTAAAAAATGAAACGATTAATCCATTAGGAAAATTGTTGTCAATTAATTTCGTTAAAATTTTATTGTTGCAGCTCTACAATTTTGTGCAGTTTGTAGTCTTTTAGAGACTCGGTGAGACTCTAATTCAGCCATGAGGATTTCTGCATTGACTCCCATACAGTATACAAGAATTTAGGGTAACATTTTTTTTTGAACTGTCAAGGTTTCCAAAGAGAAAGGCAGGGCTATTGATGACGTCCAGGATGAGGCTTCAGCCATCTTGGAGGAGATGGCTCAATGTCTGCAGCTCAGCACCGTTCGCTTCTTTGCCTTTATGCTCAGCAAGGTCTTTAAAACCTTGTTCAGGAACATCTGTGTAAATGAAGAGGGCATCCAGAGGGTGAGAGTACACACTTACTAGACGCTTAAGCGTGATTGAGAAGTTAAAATACATATACAAATACACTCCTTATCTGTTCTTTGCTTTGTTGTTAGCTTCAACAGGCCATTCAGGAGCACCCGGTAGTCCTATTACCAAGCCACCGAAGTTACATGGACTTTCTGCTGATGTCATACATCCTGTACACCTACGATCTGGCTCTGCCTGTTATCGCTGCCGGCATGGGTAAGCAAAGAAAAGAACAAGAGTGTATACACTGAGTTACCAGATATATACATACACATGTACAAACTCCTAATGTTCAGTTTTTGATGACTCTTTGTCAAGAGAGGTGTTGATTTTGCATACTACAGAGTAGTGTGGGTTTTAAAATGCAGTATATTTAAAGGCACACTATATGGACAAAAGTACGGGGACACCAACACATTACTTTTATGAATTCCCTTTGTAAATCCATAGGCATTAATATAGAGTTGGTCCCCGTTTTGCAACTATAACGTAGGGCTAGGCAATAAAACAATAACAGTTATTATTGCGATATAATTTTCCTCTATAAATGTAACCAATGTTCAATAAATGTTTGTGGTAATTCATTTGAATCACGATTGAATCGGCACTTCATTTTTTGTAAGATATGTATTTTGTTGAGGAAAAGGGCTGGAAAAAAAGATTTTACTAATTTTTACTCGTGATCATTGTAATTATTTTAAATATTCTACCTCAGATTTGTTAAGTGATTGCATTGATGTTGGACGAGAGGGCCTGACTTGCAATCTCTGTTCTAGTTCATCCCAAAGGTGTTCCATAGGGTTGAGGTCAGGGCTCTGGGGGCCAGTCAAGTTCTTCCTCACCAAACTGGGAAAACCATTTCTTTATGTAGATGGCTTTGTGCATGGGGACATTGTCAAATTGAAAAGGATGGGCTGAATGATGAAAAAAACAGCCCCTTGCACAACAATTAGGACAGTACTTTTGTCCATATAGTGTATTTTCTAATACAGTCAAGCTGGGGGCAGAATATTAGAAACACTTTTCAGAAGTGAAACACAGACTTACTGTTCATATGTCCCTGCAGACTTTATGGGGATGAAATTTGTTGGGGAGATGTTGCGGATGTCTGGAGCTTTCTTCATTCGGAGGTCGTTTGGCGGAGACAAACTGTACTGGGCTGTCTTCTCAGAGTATGTCAAGACCATGCTCAAGGTGAGGCAGCTGACATTTGTTCCGGTCATTTAAAGTTTTTGAATGCCCTTTTTAATTGGTTCACAGCGCCCAATGTAAAAGAATGATCACAGCCAATACAATTTATGTGATATTGTTTCTGTATCTTTTAGATGTAGAAGAGAGACTTTTTTTGATTTTTACATCTTTGTTTGTCACTTCAGAATGGATTTGCACCAGTAGAATTTTTCCTAGAGGGTACCAGAAGCCGAACGTCCAAATCTTTGACTCCAAAGTTAGGTAAGTTACGAGAAATCCACAGGTCACCTGCCAGTCCTCTGTGGTCAGATGTTTGAGACCCAGATCAGATCCTGTGTTTTGTCTTTCTATTTCTCCTGCCAGTACATTACAGAAAGTATTGTACACTAAGTGAGTCCCAGCAAGTATTACTAATTAGCAAAGTCATATTTGTTATTATACTTGAACATGGTTCTGAAAATGTTCCCAATTTCCTGTGGTGCACCTTACTTTCACTGATGTGACCCATTTTATTCTAAAAAGTTCTTGTCTTTCTGTCCTCATCCAGGTCTGTTAAATATAGTCATGGATCCATTCCTTAAAGGGGAGGTGTTTGATGTTAGCCTGGTCCCAGTCAGTATTAGCTATGAGAGGATCTTGGAGGAGACGCTTTATGCCAGAGAGCTGCTGGGTGTACCCAAACCCAAGGAGTCCACTTCAGTGAGTCCTTAAAACAGACTTGTTTATTAATTATGAATGGAAAATGGAAACATAATAATTGATAGTTAAGGTTAAGCAAAACATGTAAAAATCTTGATATCACAAGTCCAGTTTTGTAGCATGTGGCTCTCTGCTCTGAGTCTTTAAACCTTAATTTGGACTTCACGTCACTACATCTCCCTCTTGTGTTCATCTCTCCTTTATAGGGTCTGTTTAAAGCCAGAAAGATTCTCAGTGAAGACTATGGCAGTATTCATGTGTACTTTGGGCAACCTGTGTCTGTTAGGAGTTTAGCAGAGGGCAAAGTTAACCGCTGCCAGTTCAACCTGACTCCAAGGTATGATCTATCGACTAAAACATCTCATTTTGTACTGTGTTGTTAACACAGCATGTAACGCTCAGTAGAATACACAGTGCACCATGTAGTAGCAATAAAATGATGCGTTTGAAAATTCAAAAACATGTACTAACTGAGCTTTCCATGTCCAGACACATCCCCAGCAGGCCCGGAAAGGACATCAACAGCTTTGTGAATGACTCTGCCTACAAGCTGGTGCGGGCCCAGGAGGAGAACATGGTCCTGAAGCCGTGGGTCCTTCTGGCCTCCCTGCTTCTCCAGAACCACCAGCAGAACCAGGTGGTGGAGCAGAAACAGGGGATAGCGCTGGACGAGCTGACTGCACAAGCTGTGTGGCTCAGGGACCTTTCCCGGCAGTACGGAGCCTTCCTCGACTGGCCTGGTACAGTATGAGCCCAGTACAGTCACACTGCTGGCTCCGTGTGTGGGCAGACTAACAAGAGGTTTTAAAATGGGGTGTTTTTTTTAATTTTATTTATTTTTATTTTTAAACCCTTATTTATTCAGGGGAGCTTCACTGAGAGGAAGCCTCTCTTTTGCAGGAAGGCCCTGATCACATTCACACTGTTACACATTCACACCTGGAAGCTGCCCAGTACAACCGCAGCCTGGTGTGCCACTAAGCATCTGTTGGGGTTATGTGCCTTGCTCAAGGGCACCTCAGGGGATCGAACCGGCGACCTTCCGGTCACAAGCTCGCGTCTCTAACCTAGATTCTAGATATACAAACAATACACAAATAATTTGATATTTGACTATCAAAGAGGCTTGTAGGATTGATGTACTGAGGTAAGACATTTAACAAAGCAAATGGTTACAGTACATTCCACAAGAAATTAAATGAATATAAATAATTACTATAAACTGAAACACAAACGCTTACCTTCATGCCAACAATTACTGGAACCGTGAACTTGGTATATAAACCAGGACAATAGACTAAATTACATGTCATAATTTGTAAAAAAAAAAAAAAAAAAAATCAAATTACTAAATTATTTCTTGGAAAAACAATAAATTAGAACCAAAAAGGATAGAAGCTTAAACTTAAGTCCACAGGCCCTAAATATGGAGACATGGGATAGGTGGTGTTTTCAGATTTAGATCAGAAGCAGCTCACTGCACAGATTTGCACATTGATCAGCTAGAGTGCCTTTTGTTTTACATACAGCTGACATTCTTCTTTGATGGGAGATCCAGTGAACATATCACCGTCCCTTTTCTTCTTCTCTTCCTCAACAAGTTATGTTTATTTGGATTTTTCTTTCTCTCCTTCAGACCACCTGCCTCCATCAGAGGTGGTTTCCTCCAGTCTTTCCCTGCATGGAGGTCTAGTGAGGATCTGTGAGGGAAGAGTCCAGCTGGCAGTGGACCAAGGTTTGTTTGTGTTTCATGCTTTGATTTCAGTTTTCCATTTTTATTCCATGTAACATTGGGGCAACTCTACAAAGTTACAGAGTACATACACATAGAGCAGCGTACAGTCCAGTATTTTCAATACACATTTCTTGTGATTGTAAGTAGTTTAGCTGTGCTAAGAAAGTGTCCTAAAAAGCGTTATTAACACATGTCTGCTAACCATTACATGTAATGTCTTATAAACCATTTATTAAATTATTATATACTGCTTATGAATAGCACATAGGTTAGAGTAAAGGTTGCAGGAAATGATAAAAAGGAACTGTTTTGCCGTCTTCTAACTTTAAGCTTTGTTTTGAAGCAGGAGGACAAGTGGGGCCAGGGGGCGCTCACAGCATCATCACTCCAGAAGAGGAGCTCCTGAGCCAGGCGGTCATCATACTCTCCTGTGCCTCCTACAGAAACCAGGCACTGCATGTCTTTCTCAGACCTGCTCTGCTGGCATCAGCCATCCACACTGCCTCCTCTAACAACAAGCGTAAGACTGACATTTCTGTTTACCTGTTTAAATGTGTCACCCTCTTCCTGTTCTCATTATGTTTAACAATACAGCCCAGAGAGAGCATAAGCGTGAGTTACTAACGTAACTTAGTACTTGATAAAACATTTTTTCATAGACAATTAGATGAATTCCTTTCATAGCCACTGCATAATAGATGGTTTTCATGTGTAAGTGTGTGTAACACAAAGGCACACGATACATGCAGCAGATTTTTGTGTCAAGGAATTCAACACTGGCTGAGCTCACCCTTTTTTACACTAACAATCCACCTATTACACAGGTGTTTCCTGCTTGTTAATGATTATTTTTTCTTCCAGAGGAGGTCTTCAACAGTTTCAGCTTTCTAAGAAACGTGTTCTCCAATGAGTTCATCCTTTGTCCTGGAGCTACAGTGCAGGTGAGAAACAACATTTATACACTATATATTACCCTGTAGTAAATATACTGTTCTATGGTCATTCAAACATTCAGTACTCATGTTGTGTAGGACTTTGAGGAGGCCTGTTACCTGCTGGTGAAGACTGGAGCTCTGCAGGTAACCCAGCAGGAGATTCTGGTAACAGAAAAAGGACACAGAACACTGGCCTTCCTCACCAGCATGCTAGATCCCTTTTTACAAGGATACCAGGTGAGGGAGACACACAGTAGCTTTGTAAATGTTGGTTGTGTTGTTTGTGTGTGTATATAAAGAAGGGTAGTTGTGTGGATATTCAGTTAAAGCAAAAGCAGAGAATGTATGGACATTGGATTGAAACTTAGTTTTAACATTTTATTAGGCCTGATTTATTCCCGGTAGAGTTGAAATATTGCTATATAATGAGTTTTATAAAGTTCCTTATTTCATATTTTGTTACAGACCAGCATTTGCTGTTTCTAATTTGCATCAAATATTGACAAAGTTTCACTGAGTCGATGGGATATCTTCCAGTCTTTTGTAAAAGTTAAAACGCTTAAATGTAAATGATCTGTAAATCTAACAGCCTAGTCTTATTGTCACCTTGTGATGGCACTGCATGTCCAGTCTTTAATTTATTCAGAAAAGTAGTACATCATGAATCTGCATGTATCAAAGCTCAGTATATTTATATCCTTAGCATGAACACCAATTAAAGTACATGCAAACATTTTTCACAGATTGCTGCTCTAGAGGGTACTGATTATTAATCATAATAGGTGTGTGTGTGTGTGTGTGTGTGTGTGATCTCAGGTGTTGTTCCGGTTCCTGTGTGAGGAGGCCACTGAGACTCTGACAGAAAAACATTTTATTCCTGCTGTTCGCAAGTTCATCATCAAACATCTTCTAGCAGGTTTCTGTCTTTAAAGGTTTCTCATTTGTCAAATGATTTCTGCTTGTGTTTTTACTTCAGGCCTCTGCTAAATGTACTGTGTGTTGTATATGTGTGTAATCTAGGTAGACTAAGATATACCGAGGTGTTGTCGTCTGACCTCCAGAAGAACGCTCTGGCAGCTTTGCTAAGACTCGGCGCTGTACGGAAAATCAAAGGGTAAGTTGGTTTTGATCATCTGTGTGTGTGAAGGCTGAAACAACAGCCAAACATAACTGAAATAACCTCAAACACAAGCTAAAGAGAAAACATTTCAATAACCGTTAAAGGTTACCTGCCTACCTGCCCTTGCACTCACTGCGCTTGAAAATGTGTTTTGGAGGAGTGGCTTTGAAGGGAGGCGGTGGGAATTTTTTCAGTTTGATACTTTTAAAATGTAGCTGTCTCTTGCTGGTTTCTTCTACGTTATCTACCCTAACTTTAACAGGTTAGTTAACTATAACTACCAGAACCCCTAAATAATATAAATATGTACATATGGTATGTAAAGTAGGTATGTTGAAAAAGATTAATGTTAATTAATTAAAGATTTTATCTGTATGGTCGTAGTGGTCACATTCAGTAAACCATGATGGTTGTTGCTGCACTTTGGGAAGCCAAATGTTGTTATGTAATACAGCTGTAAAACAATTGTTGCATTCATTGCTCGGGAAAAGTGAGTTGTAGCTGCAGCCCTTCAGTTCATTTGTCGAGTCAAATACTCTCTCTATCCTTAGACCATTGATGCATATAAGGACAACCCCCCCCAAAAAAGGAATTAACTTTGTGCTAAGCATAACAACACTAAACCTAGAGTTGATTCACCCAAATTACAAAATACTACATTTTCTCTCACTTACCATTCTTGGTATCTAGCAATTAAGGTTGGGGTTTTATTTACTGCCTCCATCCAAATACATCTGTGGTGATGAAAAATTACAGAAATCAACAACAGCATTTATTTCAACAAAACCTTTTTTTTATAAACTCTGCATAATCCACAGAAAGCACTGTTGAAATATTTCACCGGAACTCCAACTTACTTTTATAAAATAACCATGCACTGATGTTTTCACTTCAGAGTGGAGCTGGGGACTTTAAAGGTCAACAAGGTGATGGTGAACTCATTGGAAGACACTCTAGGTAAGAAACAAGCTGTCAGATGGACACCCAGCAGGAATAAATAGTGTTTTGGTTCAATCTCCAGGCCTTTAAAACAAATCTAAAATTTGTATCTTTGTCTAGGAGGAAAGCTCCCCACTCAAAAAGCTGTCGTTGCCCGTCTCTAAGTCACCAACCTTGTTAGTGGACTGTCTCAGCTCTTTGCTCGGTCCGCCCGGGTGTATCCCACAGGCAGTCTAAACTAACTGCTTTCTATGAGAGATGAAACAAGAGTTGCCATCTGGAGATAGCTCAACCTCCTCTTTATTTTCTTTTTCTCTTCACCTCTTTCCATCTTCTATTAAAAATCTCTTGTATATGTACATAAAACCACCTGCTCAGTAAGGCCTTTGAAGGTATATTGCTAAGCTTTTTGGCTCATTCTGAATAACTGAACTTTTGCTATGAGCAGCCTTTATGAAAGCTTCTGAATGTGCCTACTTCACTCAGGATGGTAGCCGTTCTCCATTAATGCATTTGATATGTATCCTCTAACACTCGTGTGTTTTTTCTTTGTGTTAATTTCAGTCTGCTTTTTTTATCTGAGCTTCAGTCTGTCATCCATTCATTATCTGAGTGTCTCTTTGTGTTGTCTCTCTTTTTTTTTTTTTGAGAAGTTTAATGAATTTATTCATGTGGTGTTGTGGTGTCGACCTATATCTTCACTCTCTTTTGACGCACTGCTTTCTCTCTCTCTTTTTTTTGTGAAACATAGGTTGTTAAAAAAACGGGTGGATAAGAAGATTTAGGTGGTCACATTTATACATTTATATATATTTGAGTTGAATTTGCCACAGACCCAATGCCTATATCAAGAATAGCTTGTACCAGGTGTCATTGTTGGATTTAAACCACCCTGGTACAAGTTTTCCACCCCCCCTCAGGTCTTCTGCCAACACTCCGAGCTTCATGGACAAGTAGTACATGACACACATTTGTTTACACAGTGGAGATAATGCTACAAGTCTAACGTCAGTGCCAGACTCCATATAAACTTGCAGTTAGTAATACTGAAGCACTACCAGCTACACCAAAGTAATATGTTTGACATTTTTGTTTACTGTTGGAGATAATTTACATGTTTTTTTGTTTTGTTTTTTCATGTTCTCAAGTCTCAAAGTTAGTAAAGTTGCTTCATAGTTCACACAGATTTTGTTCAAATTCAGAATATATTAGTTGTTTAATATTTATTTATATTCAATGCGATACGCATTTGATATATTTTTGTTACAAGGGAAGGAAGACAGGGCAAAAATAAATGAAAATATGAGGAGTGGCTTTAACACAGTAACTCGCAGAAGAACAAAGTTTTAAAATGTCATTGAAGCGTAGAGTAATAACAGGTCAGGACGTCCTTTTAAAAAGAGCTTTAAAAGTACCAGGCTAATGGGTGACTCAGGATTGCCTACTTAGCTGACATGTAATTCAGAAGGGTGTAATTTTGTAGTAACCTCCCCTCTCAAAAAACCCTTATTTTCAAGCTATTTATTTGGTAGTAAACTAGCAGTGTTATCGTGTTACCTTGAAATCCCATTCTAGTGCAGATTGGTGTTTTGTAGAAACTGGCAGTGCTGCTTTTTGAGGTAGATAAACTCCCCTCATTGGTTGAGTTAAAACTCATGGTAGAACCAAACAGGCACTAGTTCTCTTACGCTGAAAATGTTTTACAATGGTGCCAATATGATGAGTTAGACACTACTAACACTACATTTTTTTCCATGCCTGCCTTAGAGGAATCGAAACACATTTCTTTTATTCTGTTTCATAAAACAAGCCAAATTTCTCAAATGAGTCGTTTTATGCCAACTTTTGACACATGGTGCTACGGACACAGTTTGGCCGCTACTCAAAAAGTATTGGGGTACTCTATGCCAAAGCAGTGTTTACGTGGGTAAGCTGGCATTTGTGATATATTTCTATGGAAAACCTGGGTCAGCCTCAAAGGTGTCATTGAAGTAAAGGGACATCATTTGTTTTTTGCTTTGACGGATCCTAAATGCTAATAACTAACGATATGAGTGAAGGTAGCCATTGTGAGTCTGATGCTCTTGCTACTAACGTCAGCGTACCCCATACTAAGCTGTTCATCTTGAAGTTTAAAAGCTTACTCTTCAAAATTATAAATTGTCACAAAAATTATATAAATGCCACCTCCGACTTCTTTGATCGCCAAATGTGCCAGATACCAAAATTGTATGTTTTGGAACTTGAAACCCTTGTTGTTAGGCTTCACTCGCAGAGGTTAACTCAACCAACAACAAAGCAGCTCTGCATCCAAGAAACGTTTGAAGATCTGCATGTCATCCAAAGTGCAAGTGTACTGTATGAGTGTATTTGCAGTTCAATTGTTACAATAACAGCGTTTATACTGTGTAATGTCCAAATATTGGACTAATTTGTGTGTATGTGTGTGCAGTCATGCGTATAACTATGTTAAAGTGTGTATGTGTTGGGTGAGGCCTTTTGGTAATGACTGTACAAGCTGTTTTGAAATACAACTTTCAGCCTAGATTTTGTCTTTTGTAGTTTAGGGCCACCTTGCCCGGACTGATTAAAATTCAATATGTCATCCTTTCACATCTGATGTTTGTTGGAACCTGTTGTAACAGACTCCTGAGAAAAACTGTTTGAGCTAAATTGATTAAAAAATGATGTGATTACATTAAATCATGCTGATGTTGTATTATTACTGATTTTTTTTTATATACTTTAAACTTGAATCTTCAGTTCCATAAAGGCTTGTCTCTCCCTGTACGAGTTTTGAATCACATGGGTGCCAATCCATCCACGTAGTTCTTACTGGTCATTGCAGGTTTCACACAACACAGAGACAGTTGGGTAACTTGATTGACTTCCCCCTAAAAGTCTCTGGTGCTAAGCTGCAGAACAGCAGGTGAGTTGCTGCAGGGACTCAATGTGTTGGAAAAGGAAAATTTTGTAGATATTTCAGTGATTTGCAGGTTGAAAGTGATTCCTGAGAGGGGTCCAGGAAGCCCCAATGCTTACATAATTAAAGTTTTCCCAATCTAATCAGACCCCAGCCAGGACTTGTGCTGCGTTTTAAATCACATATTTTTTTCTTTGTACTTTTAGTATGCACTAAAGCTGCCCTTACAAAGTATGTACTGTTTCTTGCAGTAAGAGTTTAATTGGGAAATACTACTTCATCATAATATTGTGCATTGAACTTTGACCCTCTTGGATTGTGAACCAGACTAGCCAGAAAAGCATGTAGCCTTGCATACTGCAAAATGCGACCGGATGCAGTAGGGCATCCTGGTATTTTTGCATATTGCGGTTGGCATACTATGTATTGGGGCATCAAATCTTTTTTCTGGCTAAATAGTATGGTTATGGAACACACCCTTGGTCTGCCTTTGTCTGTCGCAACTTATTCAAATCCAGCAAGAAATCAAATAAGAGAGCTTCAAACGCTTTCTCCACCACCCAAACTCATTGCAAAACAGGTATGACCCTCTGACTGATAATACAAAGTGATAATACAAATTTGTGAACCCAGGGAAGCTTATCACACTACTAGCACTAAGGCTAACCAAAAGCTAAGAAATATCTCCCAAACCACTGCTAGACAGAGGGCTTGCAGAAATATTGCTAACTCCACACCTGATAGGCCAGACTCTATTCTGATTGGGAACACTGTAACCAAGCATGAAGGAAGATTGAAAATCTAACTATCCAAGTAACATTATTATTCACACTGGTTCTTTTGACATTCTGTAAAGGGAGACTGGCTCAAATCCTGAAAAAATACGTTTAATAATACGTTTGCCTGCTGCTGGAGAAACTGAGCAACTGTCAGTTGCAAAATGTATTAATTTCAGGCCCCTGAATACAATGCTGACATTGATGTGCCTCACCCATGGGATAAGGTTTATTGACATTTTCACTGTCTTTTGGAACCGTAAAGTCCACTTTTAACCTGATGGGATTCATCCAAGCATCACTGGTTCCAGACTGCTCTGTGCCAACCTTTGTCATGCTCTTCAGATATCGTACCAAAACACGAGGGCAAGCTTGAAGGGAAAGGAAAGCGCACACAGCCTGTTTATCTCCCCCCTAACCTGACCTTCTGCTCCACATCACCCAAGGCATTCAGAGCATGTCTCTGTCCCAATCAGGGATCCAACATCACATTAACTATTTTTGAGGTGAGACTTGGCTAAACAGCACTACTGGTGTAGCAACACTGAAAGAGTCTTGTCCTCTAAACTTTTTATCAGTCAGACAAAACAGAAAAAGAGGAGAGATTGCAGTCATTTTTTCTACACAGATTGTATGTAATGAGATTGACCTGGGTGGATTTACATAATTTGAATATCTTGCTCTTGAGCTCAAAGCAGAACTATCTGTGCTCATCATTACATTGTATCGGCCACCAAGATCATTGCTGTTTCTGCAGGAATTATCAAAGCTGATCTCGCTTGGCATCACTACATATGGCAGATTAATCCTGGATGGAGACTTGAATATCCATATCAAGAAAAAAAATGTTTCCAAAGCTATGGAGCTTGCAAATTTATTGTAAATGAAGCCATTCGTCAGCATGGTGACATATTAGATTTAGTGATAACAACAGGGTTAAACATTGACAATGTTTCAATATTAGAATTACATTTCTCACTAGCACTGTATGTTGTTTGATGCCAACTCAATCTTAACAAAGACTAAAAGGGAATTTCTGGTTTCAAAGGTCTCTAATATAAAGAAATAATTTGAATCATTTAAACAATACCTTGCTTTAAATAGTGTTTCGCCACACAGTGTAAATGAGATTAAGAGAATATGTTGAGCAGCTGAAAGAAAATGTAGAAAAACTAGGCTCACAGTTTCCAAGATTATTACAGAGAATGCTGGAGGGAAACTAGAATATTCTTCTCCACTAACCAGCTACTTAACACTGCCCCCACCCATCTTTGCTCCTCTGCATTAAATTGTGAAGAGCTTGCATTGTTCTTCAATAACAAATAACTTCAGTTAGAGCCAGTATTGCTGCTGATATAAACACAGATGACCCCAGCAAACTGCTGTATTAAATTAACTAAGCTTTGCAAGACCGTTACTGAGTGACTTCCAACTCGTGTTTTGACCCAGCATTTTTAAGCTGGTGTTCAATAGTGTTTCAAGTCATGTCCTGAAGATTATAAATACATCTCTTCAAACAGACATCTTCCCTTTAAAACAGCTGTTGTAAAACTTACTTATATACAAAGCCCTTAATGGGCAAGGACCAAGATATATTGCTATCTCCCTTCTTAACTATTTGCCTTCAAGAACACTGTGATCATCTGTTGTTAACTGGAAGTTCCTGAAACACCTGAAAGAAAATCGGGGATGGAGCCTTTATCCATTACAACCCAAATCTATGGAGCTCATTACCTTTAGATATCATGGAAGCCAGCTTGTATTTTTAAAAGAAAGCTAAAAAAGCACTTTGCCTTGTACTTATGCTTTGCTGCATTTCTTTTAAAATGCTGTATTTTACTTTATTTTATGCATTCAATTTTTAAAACTTTATTCTTACTATTATTATCATGAGTTTTATTCTGCATCTTATTTGACATTAATTATGGAATTCAATCCATTTTATGTTCATTCTTGTTTGATGTTTTTATGTAAAGCACATGTGCATGCCATTTCTTTGTTGTAAAGCACTTTGAGCTGCATATACATTTAATTATTTTTTACTTTATATATTATAATTCTTATTATTATTATTTAAACTTCACTATGTTCACCAGCTAGTTACTCACTTTGTCCATCTCCTGTTTGTTTTGTTTTTGAGCTTTTTCGCTGCTGCGGTTGGAAAAGATGCTGATGAAAGCAGTAAGACTAAATAAAATCATTAAAGTTGCTGGTCATAATACCAACCCAAATAAGGTGAAGGCTAAAATGTTAGAGGGCATCTGCAGGGTCTGGTGAGAATTCTTTATGAGTGTGTTACTGCATGCCTACAACACCTTTCATTTTATACATATTTAGCATAGTTTTAAATTTGAAGTATGTCCAAACTAAAGAAAGTTAATAATTGTCACTGAAATTATGCTGAAACAACAGACATATGTCACCTGGATGTAAGAACTTTAAATGCCTAAACCAAATTTTCAGAAGCCCACTTCTACCCTGAAAATCAAAACCATGCCTTCGAGGTCATAGTTATGGATCCTTTTGAGTCAATGTTCTCCCTACATCAGTAGCTTATGACCTTTTTGGCCCTTGAAGACTTATCAGCAGTTCAGTCTAATGTAAGTAATTTTTCCTGCTCACTCTTTCATTTGAAGGATTTTTAGAAGCCTCATGATGTGATGTGAGTATTTGACTAAGAGGTGATTCAATTTGTGTTATCGAAACTTTTTAAAATCCCTCAAAATGTTTTAGGGACAGAGGATCGGGAGCCAAGTTTAGGAACCATTGTTGTACATTATCTGTTTGCCACCTGTGTTCCCAAATTGAAAATCACTGACAAATAATTGAACATATAGTATGGAAGAGCTTATTTTGCATCACACATTCACATAGAGTAGAAGGGAAAGCTGGTCTTATTTGGCAGTGCAGGGAGAAATCATTACATATAACCAACCTCTAGGTGTCAGGCTTGCCTCTCTGTGAGCTTTTTGTTCATGGCAGGTTGTTGTTGTACACACACACACAAACACACATACACGCACATACAGCAGCATTTTTCATCATATGTTGTGGCTCTGCTGCTGAGTAAGAGACTGCTGCCAGCAAATCCACCACTTTCCATCCATATTGCCCTTTCTCATACTCAGTCTCTGACAAATTATAGGTTCATCTAAAGTTGCCATACCAAATTGCTTATATATACACACTCTAGTCCATTCATTCATCCATCCACCCACCCATTTCCTCCTCCTGCTGCTTTCTCTTCCTCTCCATCCATATCCTTATCCCTAGTGGTGGTGTATAATAGTGTCAGCCACAGCCATATCAGCACTTTATCTGCTACATTATGACAAGCTGTATTGAAGGCACTCACATACACACCACGTACAAGGAGGGCATCACCCTAATAAACTACTTTCTGACCTGTGGCAACCCCAGGGAAACAAAAGCAGCAGACTGTTTATGACCAGAAGTACAGTATGTTTACTTTTGTTCCTTTAAGTCTGGCCTGTGTTATTCCTTTACTTTGTGTTTGTGTGTTTAGGAGCCTGTGTGCATGTATAGGTGTCACTGTCACAGAGTGCACACTGGCCTGGTGTTGTGCCCAGAGGGGTTTGTGGCGATCTATATGTAGGAAATTGATTGAAAGGAAAGGGGCCCTGGTGTATAATGTTCCAGCAGTTAACCTTAGGTAATGATAGGTTGATGGATTCAGCTCATTTGCTCCAGCAGATCTTGTTTATCAGCGCTGTACTGGAGGCGGAGACATTAGGGGAAGTAGCACTCAACGTCAAATTTGATGCCTGCCAGGGATCCCTGAGGAGAGTACAGGAGATCCCAATTAGTACATATTTAAAGGTTTTCACAATCAAGCCAGATATAGAAAGGCTACAGGATGAGCTGCAGCATTTCAGGATTCCCATCATGAAAAACATCTTTGCAGTAAGTATTCTGTCTTCAAACCACTCATCTCATTCTTTATTGACAAGTTGGTGAGGAAAAGGTGCTCTGAGAGCCCATCTTCATAGGTAAAAACTCGTCAAACCTCAGGAACTGGAATCAAATACCACCCATACAATACACACAAATTCAACAGCGACTTCCAGCAGTTTAAAGCAAATTACACTTTTCAGCCTGAAATACCTTTAAGATTTCCTGGGGGAGCACAATTGAACGAAAAAGTGACTTCAATTACTCAGCTTTTTCTTTTTCTTGCTATTTTCCTCAGTTGTATTGGTCACTGAAGTTCCCACCTTGTTTAGTGCTTTAATCCTTAGTTTAACCACTTCCTTTTCAATGCTAGGGCCATAGTGCCACATTATTTGATGCCTCACAGTAGAGTGAAATGTTACACAGGATGACTATAATTTTCTGTAATTATAGATATATTATGTAGGGAGAGGACGGCGAATACCATCTCTGCATATTGTTCCCCTTGTAGTAGTGAATAAGTAACGTGTTACTTTTCTGATTCAGCTTTGAAATAAAAGCACACAATAAGCTTATAAAACTGAATGCATTGTTAAAGAAAACATCTTACAGACCCCCTTGTCATATTTCAGATGTCTCTGAGATTTCAGCAGTTCCACCAAAACATTTCTTCACTCCTCTTCTCAGATGGTTTCATTTAAAAAGCTGTCTGAGGCCCAAAATGTTATGAGTCTACTGTTCTCCTCCCTACCCCTTGTGTCTATGTTCTCCCTCCCAGTGTCTCCTGTTAGTCTCCCTGTCTGTGCCTATCTGGACGTGGCTTTCCTTTCCGGCCCCGGCTCTCCACCTTCACCTGCACACCTGATCCGCATTCCACTCATCAAGACTCTGCAGTATATCAACCCAGTCTTCATCTCACTCTTCGCCAGATCATCAGCTTCCCACAGTGGTATTTGCGCTGCGGCTAATTCTCGAGTTTAGAGAACTTTCTAAATTGTATTTTCTGTGTGATCCTAATTTACCTTATCCTCCCTGTGCTCAGGATCACTGCCTGCCTGGAGATTCTGCAGACTGCCACGCCCATCTCACTGCCTGCCTGGAAATTCCCTCGTTGATCTTCACTCCCTGGCTTGCCCTCTGCTCTGCTCCACCAACCTTTCAATAAACTGTATATTCCTGGAATAGAACGTGCTCTGAGTCTGCTTTTGAGTCCAGTCACCTAGTCGCTAAAACACAAAGAGGATCAATTATGCAATATTAAGCAAAAAAAGTCTAAAATATGATCTCAGCTTTATCTTGTGACCAGTTACATTGGCCCATCCCGTAGGTTGACTACGGTTGAACTACTAAACTGTATATAAAGTAGTTCAAAGTAGCTCAACTTATACTATACTTTAAATCCATTTGGCTAATACTTACATACCTTTACTTAAGTAGGATTTTTACTAGTAATGGAGTATTTTTACATTGAGGTATTGGTATTTTCACTTAGGATCTAAATACTTCTTCCATCAGTTATCTTTAAATGTATTTATATTTTCTCACACATAGAAATATTGTACACTGCTGAGATTTCTGTCTTCAAAATTCAGTTTTTCGAACAGAAGGGCGTTTTATATAGTGACTCTGGGGAACTGACCAACATTAATGAGTATTTTACTGTTTTTTTTACATCACACCTTAAAGCATTGAAATTATCAATAACATTAAAATGCATCTGACAACAACATCTGTGCTATATTGCATTTATGTGCACATTCAATAAATTCAACATTTGCCTGTGCGGATGAGGTCAGCTGTCTAGCACTGGTCACGGATGAGACACTGAGGGCAAACAATACATGTTAAGTGATATAATTACAGTATTCTTATTCGACAATTATTGTTAATGTATTTCTCTTTTTCTATTCTATAATACATCAAAGATAAGCCCTTCTAAGATCAGCAATTAGTGCTGAATGAAAACATTTGCATTTTTATGCATGGATCTAATATACTGTGCTATTGCCTGCAATTAGACAAATATGATTTCCCATTCTGAGCCACGCATTTGCTTTAAACTTTAACACAATAGAGTTCACCACACACATACATAACATGCATACATCAGCACACAGGAGTGCTTCTATACATGTAGACTTTATCAAACTCACACACACAGACACGCACACACACAAATTTCCTCTTAGTCTCTGTGGGATTGCACGAGCTGCCAGTCCTTGACAGCAAGATAAATAATAATCCTCTGATGGATGCTGCTGTGAAGTGAAAGCTCAAGGTAGATTTAATAAAATCCAATAGAATCTAATTGAAGTGGCATGCGTGTGTGTGTTTGTGTGTGAGCAAAAATGAGCGTCTCTGTATGCATTTGTAGTGGAACTACTTTTGTAAATCAAAGTTTGTTATTTGAGGCAAGATTTTGGAACATTAGATTTGTATTCACAGAAAGAACAGTTTGAGTAAACACAGCTGACAGGTAGTCCTCTATAGGTCTGTTTTCTGTTCTGTTGATGTTTGTAATATATTCTCCAAATATTCATTGCTGTTCATTGGACAACCTGGCGCTTCTTGTTTATGCATTGTGTAGTTTTGCACAACAGAAGTCGCACACTTAATATTCCAGTACATCTTTGTTACCGGATGATGTTGTGCACGGGATGGAGAAGGGTTCATTTGTTAAAGGAACAGTTTAGTATTTTGGGAACACATTCACTTTTTTGCCAAGAATATTGCTGAAGCCAAAGCCAGAAAGCTTAGCTTAGCCTGAAGACTGGATGTCACTGCCAATAATCTATGAAGATCAATCCTTAAACAGTGTTGGATGGTTATGCTTAATGTAGTGGCCACAACCAGAATTACTATTCCTATAATTTGAACCATTAATATATAGGATACTTAAGTTCAAAAAGTAAATTGACTTATACCAGTTTAACCCCACCTTTTCAACTTCTGTCCTCTGTTTGACCAATTTAAAAGGTTCAAATAACAGAACAAACACAAATTGTGGCTCTTACTGGTAGAGACATTTGAAAAAAAGCATCGCCACTGGGGTGTTTCAATGTAGATAATTATGTTTCTGGGTAATAATTTTATTTCAAGAATATTTTATTTATTTAATAAGAGTTGTGGGTCATAGAGAGGAAATTGCTTTCTTACTTTCTTTCTTTCTAAATCAGAAAGAGTTTTGCTGACAGCTGCAATAAGTTTTATTAAGCATTATTAACCTTTTTTTAATGGAGTCTCACTTTAAGACTTATGTTTTATAGGCCTGCACTGTTTTCTGTTGACAAGAAGACATTCAATTCATAAACTGGTGAAGATAAGCATAATATAAATAAATTCTGACTGTAACCATATTAATAAGAAAGTAACTCTCATTCAATTCTTTTGCCAGCTATGATACTAAAAGCACAAGGAAGGCTGTTAATTAGACATAAAATCAATCACTAAAATTCACAACGGAATAAACAAATGGATCTAGCATATAGGAGCACACTGTGTGTTTGGAATCCACATCAGCACCTGCTAGCTCACAAGCATAAAATGCTAAAGTCGGAAATAAAAATTAAAAATCCTGTTCAGCCAACATCCTGTCTGTTAGCAAACTGTGGCAGAGGCTCAGAAACAGAACCCAAAGCCAAATGAACTTCTGCCATCCTCAGTGGGGCTTTTTAAGATTGTGAAAGGTAAATCTGGATCTAATTAAAATGACAGGATGGGTAAACTTCCTCTCTCTCTCTCTCTCTCTCTCTCTCCACATTGTGAGTGCTCTCTGGGGCCAAAATAACTTCCATAATTATGACTGAATTGATTGTTGACTTTGCCATCATGAGGAAAGGCTGTGAGGAGGACAGTGCAGAACAGCTTGTGAATGTAATGTACTGTTTAGTGTGTTTATTTCTGCAGTGCTACACACACAGGGCAGGAGAGCGAAGGGAGGTTTACTTTAGAGCTTCACTTTTGACTTTTCATAAATTTCCAATTGAGGCATCACAGGTGAAAATGGTAATTTATATTATTATTATTATTATTATTATTTGTATATATATGTACCTTAGGCAAGGTCCTTAGGCATGGTCCTTAATGCTACCAGCCTAGCTCAGGCATGAGTGAAATCGCAAATACAGGAGCCATACCGGCACGGAGGTCACCCGGGTCAACAAGGTCCGCGTCAGGTGCTAGGGAACCAGGGCAACCTGATGACAAATGAGATACTGGAACAAGACATTCATGGACTAGAGCAGAAAATATGGATCTGATGCAATGCTACTATACAAGCAATCCCGATGAGAGAGGTTAAATGCAGAGACTATGGGATATATGGATGCTTCAAAACCCATCATCAACACTGACAAAGAAACAACTCCTAGCTCAGTGTTCTAACATCTGCAAAGAACAAGCCCTTACGGCACAGAATCACTCAACATAAGGGTAACTGACCTACGATTGAAGATCATAACTAAGCTGGACCCCCAAGTACAATGACCAAGATGGCCAAGGCTAAGTGACAAAGCACCCTCTGAAAGTCTCCTAGAAGATGTGAATGCAGCACTACATACTATCCCTACTAAAGCCATAACCAAGACCAGTGAGCTGATGTACGCCAGTGATCCTAGAGATGCTTGGCTATAAGATGAACACCACAAGCCACAAAGAGCATTACCCTCCATGGAGGAGAAGGTTAGAGGCCATGATCAAGGCAACACAAAGAGAGGTTATGTTGTGGTTTCGGACAGAACAGACCCAAATGTAACGCTTGTCAGTTTGCAAAAGAGGTTTATTGTGGGAAAAAAGGGAGAGGAGAGACGGGAGGTGAAAAGGGGAAAGTTGGACGCCAGCAGACTTGGGCGCGGGGGGCCGAGGAGCTGGCGGGGCTGAAAAGGTTCAGGTGAGGCGACTGAGAGGGGGCAGGAGGCTGAGGCGAGAGGGGTGAGGAGCGTGGAGGGAAGCCAGGGGAACTCCGCAGAGGCGAGTCGAGGGGAGAAGGCAGGTAGGCGAGCCCACCTGACTGACTGGATGACGGAGGTGAGTGGACCTGGCGGGGAGAAAGAAAAGACAGGGTTCGATTTGTGAGTCAAGAGATCAGAGAGCAAGGTATCAGAAGGCTAGAATGTAGAAGTGGCACCAGACACAGAGAGACACAGGTGCGGATCATCAGCCGGGCGGAGAGGGAGAGAGCACACACAGAGGAAGAGGGGAGGAGACACAGGGGAAAAAACAGAAATGCGAGACGAAGCAAAAAGAAACAAAAGAACACATGGCACTCACCGTCAGCCAGGCTGCCACCGCAACAGGTTAGTCAGCTCTCAGAGCTACAGAAAGGTGTAAGGAAGGGGCTACCTAAGAAATACAACAAGCTGTCGATACCTGAGGCTCTGGAGACTGCCAAACAAAGACTTACTGAACAGTACTGGAACAACATATGGGAGAGAGAGGCATCCCACAACACCAATGCTCAATGTAAAAACAGATCACAGCAATCTCCCAGAACAAGATCCAGTAACCACTACAACGGCAGACTTCCAAGAAAGAGTGGCAGGTATGAAGAGCTGGACAGCACCAGGCCCTGACATGATCCACACCTACTGGCTGAAGAAACTAACTGCACTCCTCGAATGCCTGGCAGCACAAATGAACCAACTGCTGATGGATGGGACCCACCCAGAATGGTTAACCCAAGGGAGGACAGTCCTGATCATGAAGGATCCCCAGAAGGGAACAATCCCATCCAACTACCGGCCAATAACCTGCCTCTGCACAACATGGAAGCTCCTGTCAGGCATCATAGCGGTTAAGATGAGCAGGCACATGGCTCAATATATGGACAGGGCCAAGAAGGGAATGGGCAGTAATACCAGTGGAGCCAAGCACCAGCTACTGGTTGATGGTGAGCAGTAGTGAGCAGTCACTTGAGACTGCAAGATCAGGCAGACCAATCTGTGCACCGCCTGGATTGACTACAAGAAAGCCTACGACTCAATGCCATATACATGGGTACTGGAATGCTTGGAAATGTACAAGATCAACAGGACACTAATAGCCTGTGGAAAACAAATCTGGAAGCCAACTCAAAGCCAATTGCAGAAGTCACCATCAAGTGTGGCATATACCAAGGTGATGCACTATCCCCACTGCTGTTCTGCATAGGCCGGAACCCCCTCAGCCAGGTCATCACAAAGACTGGCTACGGATACCGGTTCGGAAGTGGAACAACCATCATTCACCTCCTCTACATGGATGACATCAAGCTTTATGCCATAAATGAGCGTGACATCGACTCACTGATACACACTAGCAGGATCTACAGGAACGACATTGGAATGTCGTATGGACTGGACAAGTGTGGTCACATGGTATCAAAAAGAGAGAAGATAATCAGAAACGAGGGGGTTGAACTACCAGAAGGCCACATTGCAGATGTTCAGGACAGCTACAAATACCTTGGGGTGCCGCAGGCTAACGGAAACCATGAGGAGGTAGCAAGGAAGTCTGCCACTGCCAAATACCTGCAGAGAGTAAGGCAGGAACTGAAAAGTCAGCTGAATGGGAAAAACAAGATCTGAGCCATCAACACATATGCCCTGCCTGTTATCAGATACCCCGCTGGTATAATAAACTGGCCAAAGGAGAAGATAGAGGCTACTGACATCAAGACAAGAAAGCTCCTCAAAATGCATGGGGTTTCACCCCAAATCCAGCACCCTGAGAATGTACACCAAGCGTAGCGAGGGAGGCCGAGAGCTAGTGAGTGTCAAGACCACTGTCCTGAATGAAACGACAAAGATCCAAGAGTACATCAGATAGATCAGAAGATGGCCCCCAAAGATGAAGGGCTTAGTGAATACCTCAGGCAGCAGAAACCCGAGGGTGAGGACAAGGAAGACGAAGAACCTTCATGGAGGGACAAGCCGCTGCACTTCATGTACCACAGACATATAGAAGAAGTGGCTGATATCAAGAAATCCTACCAGTGGCTGGAAAAGGCTGGACTAAAGGACAACACAGAAGCACTAATCATGGCGGCACAAGAACAGGCACTCAGTACAAGATCAATAGTGGCTGGGGTCTCCCACACCAAGAAGGACCCCAGGTGCAGACAGAAGGATGTCCCTGAGGCAGTACAGCACATAACAGCAGGGTGTAAGATGCAGGCAGGAAGTGCGTACATGGAAAGCCATAACTAGGTAGCTGGCATAGTGTACAGGAACATCTGCCATGATTATGGGCTGGAAGTCCCAAGGTCAAAATGGAAGACACCTCCTAAGGCAGTTGAAAATGATCCAGATCCAGACTGACAAACTGGTGATGGCTAACCAACCAGACATCGTGTTGATTGACAAACAGCAGAAGAAGGCTGCAGTGATAGATGTGGCAATCCCAAGTGACAGCAACATCAAGAAGAAGGAACACGAGAAGCTTGAGAAATACCAAGGGCTGAAAGAAGAGCTAGAAAAGATGTGGAAAGCAAGAGCAACAGTGGTGCCAGTTGTAATCGGAGCACTGGGGGCTGTGACCCCCAAACTTTGAGAGTGGCTACAGCAGATTCCAGGTAAAACATCAGAGGTCTCTGTCCAGAAGAGTGCAGTCCTAGGAACAGCTAAGATACTGCGCAGATCCCCTGGTAGAGGACCCGAGCTTGAGGATGACACATACCACACATACATATATACTGTATGTATATGTATATATATATATAATTATTACATTTTTTAAAATAACATCCTAGCGGGCGACATGGCTTTAGGGATTGCAAGGTCAGTCGGATAGTCAGTGGGTTGATTGGTCCACCACTTTGATCCAGACTGAAATACTGTGGCAACTGTTCACTTCCAGATAAACTGTAATAACGTTGGAGATCCCTTAACCTTTCATCCAGCTCCTCATGTCAAAATTAAATTTTTGTCCAATACTTTGAGCAATGTCAAAATACTTGCTAATAACATTCCCATCAGCCTCAGCAAATTAGCAAATGTTATCATGCTAAAACTCAATCAATCAAGATGGTGAACACGGTAAACATTATAGCTGCTAAACATTTTGGCATTTTCATCATGAGCATATTGCTTGCTCACAGGGGGATTCACAAATGTTTTTTGGTGATCTACATATTAATTGCTCCATCCATAAAAGTATTTATCATTGTATATAAATGTATGGAATGAAAAGGGAATCAGATGTTTCCTTCCATTACAGCCAATCACCTAAGCGTAGATTTGAGGGAATGATTTAATGTGAAAACATATGGTTACGTCAGAGGTTCCCCTCTCTGGTTGGACACTTTATTTTTCAGCAGGTGACTGACGAGGTTGCTGACGTACTGTGGTAAGCGTGTCGACTCATTTCCGTTTCCGGTGCTTGTGTGTTGGTACCTTGTTGTGCCAGTTATATTGCCAATACCAGTTAAATTTGTTAGGTTACATCAGCCAACTGCTAAACACTTATTCTTACAGTAATTTTGCCTAAGCACTCACAGTTCTTTCCATCTTTAGTGACTGCTGTTTAATCTCATAGTTGTTTTCAAAAGTTTTGGTAGCTGACGCTACAGTACTTTAGCTTAGCCGTTAGCGACTTTAGCTCAGCAGCTAGCGATGGCTTCTCCTACCTCTCTCTCCCCTACTTTCTCCTGCTCGGTGTGTCAGATGTTCAGTTACTCCTCTGCCTCCTTTAGCGATAATAGTACGTGTAATAAGTGTAGTTTATTGATAGACATGGAGGCGAGGCTCAGTGATTTAGAAGTCCGGCTCCGCACCTTGGTAGATCAGTCTTTAGTTACTGTAGCTAGCCAGTCCCCGGTAGTCGGTGCGTAACGGCCTGAGTTAGCCTGTGGTAGCCGTCCCCCGGCATCTCCTGGGCAGGAAGGGGTGGCAGGGTGACTATCCGAAGGAGGAATAGGTCATAACCAACCTGTTCGCGTTTCTAACAGATTTTCACGTCGGCGGTAATGACTCCCGGTTACGCCAATCGGAGGTCACTAAGATTAATGTTGAGTCGGTGAGTACATATGCAAAAACAATGTCGGACACCGTAGTTTTCTCTGGACCCCTGCCAAATCTGACCAGTGATGACATGTATAGCCGCATGTTGTCATTCCGCCGCTGGTTGTCGAGGTGGTGTCCAGCAAACGATGTGGGCTTTGTAGATCATTGGCAGACCTTCTGTTGAAGACCTGGTCTGATTCGGAGAGACGGCATCCATCCCACTTGGGAAGGAGCAGCTCTCATTTCTAGAAATCTGGCCAAGTTTATTAGTGGACCAAATCCATGACAACCCAGAGTTGAGACCAGGAGGCAGAGTCGCAGTCTAACACACTTCTCTGCTCCTCGATTTCAGGAGTTACTTAGTGAAAATTCTATAGTGACGGTGTCTGTTCCCCGACCATTGAAATTATTTAAAAAGGTAAACAGAAGAGGAGCTATGCATAAAAACCTCATAAAAATTAAAAC
This sequence comes from Micropterus dolomieu, assembly GCF_021292245.1. Taxonomy (NCBI): domain Eukaryota; kingdom Metazoa; phylum Chordata; class Actinopteri; order Centrarchiformes; family Centrarchidae; genus Micropterus; species Micropterus dolomieu. Next base: position 22,589,013 of record NC_060159.1, on the reverse strand, counting down.
CACAAGAGCAATAGTGCAAACTAATAGGAAAATTAAATGTGGACTAATATCAGATTATGATATTGATTTATTTTGTCTTACTGAAACCTGGCTGGGTGATGGAGAATATGTTGGCCTAAATGAATCCACCCCTCCCAGTCATATTAATACTCACATTCCTCGAGGCTAAGGCCGAGGAGGTGGAGTTGCAGCTATCTTCGACTCTAGCCTACTAATCAGCTCTAGACCTAAACTAAATTATAACTCATTTGAAAGTCTTGTTCTTAGTCTTTCGCACCCAAGTTGGAAATCACTGCAACCAATTCTCTTCGTTATAGTGTACCGAGCACCTGGTCCGTACTCTGAATTCTTATCTGAATTTGCAGAGTTTTTGTCAACTTTAGTCCTCAAAACTGACAAAGTTATTATTGTAGGGGATTTTAATATTCATGTGGACGTTGAGAATGACAGCTTTAGTACTGCGTTTATCTCTCTGTTAGATTCCATTGGCTTCTCTCAGAGTGTTCATGAACCGAGTCACTGTTTTAACCACACCCTCGACCTTGTTTTGGTGTATGGTATTGAAATTGAACATTTAGTGGTGTTCCAACAGAATCCCTCTTTGTCCGACCACTGTTTGATAACTTTTGAGTTTGTATTGCTGAACTACACGCCATTGGGCAAAAATTTCTATACAAGATATCTGTCTGATGGTGCTGTAGCTAAATTTAAGGATGCGATTCCATCAGCTCTAAATTCATTATCAAGTCACAAAGTAACGGAGGACTCCTATGCTAATTTCAGTCCCTCCCAAATCAATCATCTTGTTGATAGTGCTGCAGGCTCGC